>NC_090649.1:499452758-499704947 GCF_040937935.1 Hyperolius riggenbachi
GGTGCAGCTGTTTGTGGCGTGGGCAACACCCGTGCCGTAGCAGGTGAGGAATCGCTGCCAGGCTCCACAAGGTTCACCCAGTGCGCGGTAAGGGAGATGTATCTACCCTGGCCGAACGCACTCGTCCAGGTGTCAGTGGTGAGGTGAACCTTGCAGGCAACGGCATTCTTCAAGCTTCGGGTTATTTTGCTGACCACGTGCTCATGCAACTCAGGCACTGCAGAGCGTGCAAAGTGGTAGCGGCTGGGAACCACGTAACGTGGGATGGCCACTGACATCATGCCCTTGAAGCTGTTTGTCTCCACCAATCGATATGGCAGCATTTCGCAGGCCAGAAGCTTGGCTATGCTGGCTGTTACTGCCACGGCCCGGGGGTCATTTGCTGGCAATTTCCTCTTGCGCTCAAACATCTCCGACACAGACAACTGAACCGTAGCGCTGCACACGGAAGGGCTGTTGGTTGTTGTGTTTGATGAACACTGGGAGACCTCAAGAGCACTACTCCGGAAAGTGACAGTGTCAGCGTCGTCTGATGTTTGTGAATGTTGTGAACCACGCAATGGCTGGGCTACTGCTGCTGCTGAGGCGGGTCTGGTGAACCCAAGGGAGGCAGTGTTGTTTCTGGTACCCTGTCCTGACGCGTTTGCCCAAAGAGTGGGATGTTTGGATAGCATGTGACGGCTCATGCTGGTGGTGGAGAGGTTGTTAATATTTTTCCCCCTGCTCAGGCGGGTCTTGCACACCTTGCAAATCGCCATGGTAACATCCTCAGTGCAGTCTTCAAAGAAAGCCCAGACTTTGGAGCACCTGCCTCCTTGCTGGCGATTTCTGTTTGCTCCTCTTTTGCCTCTCACTTGAACTTCCACGCTTGTGGTGCCTGAAATTGCGCGCCGCCTACCTTGTGGCACAAGGCGAACTCGTGCAGCAGTGTGTTCTTCAACAGACTCATCTGTGCTGCTGCTACGACGGCGATGTTCTCGTTCACAAACAAAATCTGGGTCTCTGTCCACATTGTCCATACCCTCCTCTTCCATCTCCTCAAACTCGTCATATGTCATTGTGGGCCACCGCCGTGGAGTAGAGCTCCCCACAACAACCTCTGCGCAGCACACTCCAACGTCGTCTTCCAGATCTTGTCGGCCGACCTCCTGCAATTGCAACCCCTCCTGCCCAAATTGCTCTGGGATTTGGGTTTCCGAGTCCTCTTCGGACTCGCCTCGTATTTCAGTGCGCGGTACATTTCCCACAGTTAACGGTTGTGAATCCAGGCACAACATTTCTGGCTGTTCCTCCATTGACCTTTGAAAGGTGGAAGTTTGTTGGGCTGGGAATAGCTCCTGCGAATACCCCATTGTGTCCTGAGGTAATTCATCGGACTGGTTATCTGGCAGTTGTGTGCGTGGTGTCGCTGCCGGTTGTGTCAGCTTTGTGCCCACTGGCTCCTTGTAACTGGCTGAGGACTCGGACCTCGTGCGTGATGTGCTGGTGCTGCTTAACCCACTGCTGGACGCTTGAGAGGTCATCCAAGTAATTATCTGGTCCTGTTCTTTTGGATTTGTGAGGGTTGTTGTCCTGGACAACATGGGTGGTATTGAGTGGGTTTTCTTGGGTGCTCCCCTGTGGCCTGTACGTGAACCGTCAGGGGAAACACCTCTTCCCTTGCCCCTCCCTCTTTCACCGGATTTCTTCCTCATTTCACTTATCCTTACAGTACACGCTGACTGGCAGCAGTACAGTGGCAGTACAGAAATGCTATACAGTACCACTATTCCCAGCAGCGACACAGAGCACAATGCTATACAGTGACGGGTGAGCGGTGTACCACTATTCCCAGCAGACACAGAACAGTGAACAGAATGCTATATAGTGTGGCTGAGCGAGCGGTGTACCACTATTCCCAGCAGACACAGAACAGTGAACAGAATGCTATATAGTGTGGCTGAACGAGCGGTGTACTACTGTTCCCAGCAGACACAGAACAGTACACAGAATGCTATATAGTGTGGCTGAGCGAGCGGTGTACCACTATTCCCAGCAGACACAGAACAGTGAACAGAATGCTATATAGTGTGGCTGAACGAGCGGTGTACTACTGTTCCCAGCAGACACAGAACAGTACACAGAATGCTATATAGTGTGGCTGAACGAGCGGTGTACTACTGTTCCCAGCAGACACAGAACAGTGAACAGAATGCTATATAGTGTGGCTGAGCGAGCGGTGTACCACTATTCCCAGCAGACACAGAACAGTGAACAGAATGCTATATAGTGTGGCTGAACGAGCGGTGTACTACTGTTCCCAGCAGACACAGAACAGTACACAGAATGCTATATAGTGTGGCTGAACGAGCGGTGTACTACTGTTCCCAGCAGACACAGAACAGTACACAGAATGCTATATAGTGTGGCTGAACGAGCGGTGTACCACTGTTCCCAGCAGACACAGAACAGTGAACAGAATGCTATATAGTGTGGCTGAGCGAGCGGTGTACCACTATTCCCAGCAGACACAGAACAGTGAACAGAATGCTATATAGTGTGGCTGAGCGAGCGGTGTACCACTATTCCCAGCAGACACAGAACAGTGAACAGAATGCTATATAGTGTGGATGAGCGAGCGGTGTACCACTATTCCCAGCAGACACAGAACAGTAAACAGAATGCTATATAGTGTGGCTGAGCGAGCGGTGTACCACTATTCCCAGCAGACACAGAACAGTGAACAGAATGCTATATAGTGTGGCTGAGCGAGCGGTGTACCACTATTCCCAGCAGACACAGAACAGTGAACAGAATGCTATATAGTGTGGCTGAGCGAGCGGTGTACCACTATTCCCAGCAGACACAGAACAGTGAACAGAATGCTATATAGTGTGGCTGAGCGAGCGGTGTACCACTATTCCCAGCAGACACAGAACAGTGAACAGAATGCTATATAGTGTGGCTGAGCGAGCGGTGTACCACTATTCCCAGCAGACACAGAACAGTGAACAGAATGCTATATAGTGTGGATGAGCGAGCGGTGTACCACTATTCCCAGCAGACACAGAACAGTAAACAGAATGCTATATAGTGTGGCTGAGCGAGCGGTGTACCACTATTCCCAGCAGACACAGAACAGTGAACAGAATGCTATATAGTGTGGCTGAGCGAGCGGTGTACCACTATTCCCAGCAGACACAGAACAGTGAACAGAATGCTATATAGTGTGGCTGAGCGAGCGGTGTACTACTGTTCCCAGCAGACACAGAACAGTACACAGAATGCTATATAGTGTGGCTGAACGAGCGGTGTACTACTGTTCCCAGCAGACACAGAACAGTACACAGAATGCTATATAGTGTGGCTGAACGAGCGGTGTACCACTATTCCAAGCAGACACAGAACAGTGAACAGAATGCTATATAGTGTGGCTGAGCGAGCGGTGTACCACTATTCCCAGCAGACACAGAGTGGCAGTAAACAGAATGCTATATAGTGTGGCTGAGCGAGGTACACAGAGTGGCAGTAAACAGAATGCTATATAGTGTGGCTGTGCAAGCGGTGTACTACTATTCCCAGCAGACACAGAGTGGCAGTAAACAGAATGCTATATAGTGTGGCTGAGCGAGGTACACAGAGTGGCAGTAAACAGAATGCTGAGCGAGCGGTGTACTACTATTCCCAGCAGCGACACACAATGACTGGGGGGGACCCTGGCTAGCGTGGCTGGAGCGCGAACTACCCTGCCTGCCTACCCAAAGCTAAACCCACAGACAAATGGCGGAGATATGACGTGGTTCGGGTATTTATTTACCCGAACCACGTGACAGTTCGGCCAATCAGAGCGCGTTCGGGTCCGAACCACGTGACCCGTTCGGCCAATCACAGCGCTAGCCGAACGTTCGGGGAACGTTCGGCCATGCGCTCTTAGTTCGGCCATATGGCCGAACGGTTTGGCCGAGCACCGTCAGGTGTTCGGCCGAACTCGAACATCACCCGAACAGGGTGATGTTCTGCAGAACCCGAACAGTGGCGAACACTGTTCGCCCAACACTACTTCCACAATAGATTGCATTCAACAAGATAGGAAGAGAAGGAGAAGAGGGGGTAATAAAAAGGTAAGGGGAGAGAAGGGGGGAGGGGTAATCCAAGAAACGGAAAAGGAAAAACGTATTCCCTGCTTTCTGTGTCAGCCGGGGATGTTGCACACGAGTTATACAGAGGAGAACATGTATGCACTGTTAGAGCTCACATGCCAAGACCCACGTGTGGCTTTTAGTCTTGCACTTACCGAGTAGCTAGTCGGCATTGAAATTGAAATTAGACAGCTGTGACTGCAGGAGAGGAGGGGGGTTAACTAACCCATGCAGCCATCTAATCTGATGCGTTACATTTGCACCCAAGTCATGTTCCACGTCACCACGTCACATTTCACGTCACCCCCCCCCCCCCCCTCACACACACACACACACACACACACACACACACACACACACACACACACACACACACACACACACACACACACACACACACACACACACACTCTGTACACACACACACACACACACACACACACACACCCTATTCCCTTGCAGAATTTAAATTTTGATTGCAGTAGCTCCAGAGCAAGACTAGTGGCGTTATCTCGGACATAGTAGCAGTTCTATAAACAATTTGCTCCTCCCTGATGCTTGAAGGAATTCTGAGGTGAAATAAGGGTAGCAAACAGAGTACATGCATGTACAGATAATGTCATCCAGGGGGCAGTATATGGACAAACAGTTTGGGCCACCGGGTGCTTGCCTCCTCTCTGCCTTCCCAATCGCCTTCCTGGCATACACACTAACCTCCTCATCCACACATCCTCGAATTCCCGCCCTCAATCGACAGGTGGAACCTGCCGCCCTTCCCTATGACATCATAAGCATGTGAGGTGTCAATATATGCCTCCTTATCGAGGCATGCTATGGTTTGGTAAGATCCCATTAGACGGGGGTGCTGGAACCAGACAAGCCAATTACAGCTGCCTGCTGCTCCTTTTGCTAACTGGTGCCGATGGTCTTGCAGGTGGGACAACGGCACTGTCATTAGACCAATCACTGAACATCCTCCAAAGTTTGCTTCAGGCAGAGGAAAGTCTTGAACCAGCCCTGTTAGGGAGAGAGGGGGTTCTGCATGAAAGTAGGGCTAGGTTATAGTAAAATATTGGTAAAGTTTATGCCAGACGTATCTGGCACAGACTGGCATTGGTTTACTCCGTGGTCCTAATGCACAATCTATCACTAGTCATTAGAGATGGTACTGTAACCTGAATTGTGAACAGAAAATACATGTGACCTTAAAAGGTAAACTTCTATCCAGTGGTGCTCACCGCCAGGTCGTGATCACGCTTACGCGTGGATTCACGACCATTTTGACGCATTCCGCCTCGGACACGCTAAGCCATGAATAGATTTTCAACCACGAAAATCTGCTTCGGCTTCGCGTGAATGCGGACAGAAATCCGCATTCACGCTCTTGAAACCCGGCGCTGAAGTCGTGGTTAGCGGAAATGCGTCAAACTATGCGGAAGTGACACATTGCAGGCCAATCAGAGTACCCCAGCCAGGCCCTAGCAACCAATCACACGAGGGGAGCTATGCCCTCCCCTCCTGAATATAAAGCGGCGGCCATGATGGAAAAGCTCTGTCCTTGCTAGACTGTGGTGCTGAGAGGATTATCTCCAGGCCATCGTTGTTTGAGCAAGTGCATTTATTGTGTTAAAAACAAAGCGGTTTTTTTTGCTAACACTGCTCTTATACTGTACACAGTTAGCTAGTCAGTGAGTGATTGCTGTAGTTAGTTGTAGTCAGTGTAGTGTAGTGGGAGTGTGGGAGTCTAGTGATTATTTAACTGTGTGTAGTGCAGGCAGGTTCAGTGCTGCAGTGTAGTGGGAGTTGGGATTATCTGTTTGTAGTGCAGGCAGGCAGGTTAGTGCAGCTGCAGTGTTCACTTGTATATTCCAGTGACAGTTATACACTTGTACTATTTGCAGGCAGCCAGTCACACCACCGGCGCCGCCACTCTCTGCCAGCGCTGTTCATTCATTCTGTCAGTGACCTTGTGCCGTGCCCAGTGCCCACTGCTCGCTCGCTGGCATATAAGCATCTCATTACACACTTGTATATTATTTCAGTGACAGTTATACACTTCACTTGTACTATTTGCAGGCAGCCAGTCACACCGCCGGCACCGCCACTCTCTGCCAGCGCTGTTCATTCATTCTGTCAGTGACCTTGTGCCGTGCCCATTGCCCACTGCTCGCTCGCTGGCATATAAGCATCTCATTACACAGTGTGACATCCTTGTGTGCCCACTGCATCCTTCAGTGACCTAGTTGTATATCCAGTGCCCACTGCTGTGCCCACTGCATCCTTCAGTGACCTTGTACTGTGCCCACTGCATCCTTCAGAGACCTAGTTGTATATCCAGTGCCCACTGCTGTGCCCACTGCATCCTTCAGTGACCTTGTACTGTGCCCACTGCATCCTTCAGTGACCTAGTTGTATATCCAGTGCCCACTGCTGTGCCCACTGCATCCTTCAGTGACCTTGTACTGTGCCCACTGCATCCTTCAGTGACCTAGTTGTATATCCAGTGCCCACTGCTGTGCCCACTGCATCCTTCAGTGACCTAATTGTATATCCAGTGCCCACTGCTGTGCCCACTGCATCCTTCAGTGACCTTGTACTGTGCCCACTGCATCCTTCAGTGACCTAGTTGTATATCCAGTGCCCACTGCTGTGCCCACTGCATCCTTCAGTGACCTTGTACTGTGCCCAGTGCCCACTGCATCCTTCAGTGACCTAGTTGTATATCCAGTGCCCACTGCTGTGCCCACTGCATCCTTCAGTGACCTTGTACTGTGCCCACTGCATCCTTCAGTGACCTAGTTGTATATCCAGTGCCCACTGCTGTGCCCACTGCATCCTTCAGTGACCTTGTACTGTGCCCACTGCATCCTTCAGTGACCTAGTTGTATATCCAGTGCCCACTGCTGTGCCCACTGCATCCTTCAGTGACCTTGTACTGTGCCCACTGCATCCTTCAGTGACCTAGTTGTATATCCAGTGCCCACTGCTGTGCCCACTGCATCCTTCAGTGACCTAGTTGTATATCCAGTGCCCACTGCTGTGCCCACTGCATCCTTCAGTGACCTTGTACTGTGCCCACTGCATCCTTCAGTGACCTAGTTGTATATCCAGTGCCCACTGCTGTGCCCACTGCATCCTTCAGTGACCTTGTACTGTGCCCACTGCATCCTTCAGTGCCATTGTACTGTGCCTGGTGCATCCTTCAGTGACCTTGTACTGTGCCCACTGCATCCAGTGATTCATTACTAGCAACATGTCTGGCAGGGTTTCGCGGGGTGAGAGGAAAGGGAGTTCAATTGCCTCAGCCACTTCTGGGACTGCTCCACGTCCAGGGAGAGGACGCCCAGCTGTACGTGGTCGTGATGCAGCAGAAAGGGGGGCAGCAAAGCCTGGGCCGAGTCAGCGGACGCCATTGTCCAAATAATTTAAAGTTTCTGGTCCCCGTGTGGTGGTTGAGCAAATGGAACCTGACGTACTCATGGACATCATGACTTCCTCCCAGACCTCTACTGTGAGCACCACTCCAAGCAGCAGCAGCAGCAGCAGCCAACGTCCCACGCTTGTTGTGACATCCACCCCAGCACCCACTGGTCAGCAGCCCTCCCAGGATGACAGCGTTCTGTCCCTCAGTCCGGCATCTGGGAACCTGCTGATGCAAGAAGCTCAGGACTTACTGGGGACTGATGTGGCAGAGATTGAGATCGAGTCACAATCACAAGCGTTGTTGAGTTCTGGTGATGAAGAAGAGGGGTCTGTGTCTGGGGATGTAGGGACAGAAGAGGAGGCGGGGGAGTCAGAGGAAGAGCTGGATTATGATGATGCTGCTGATGATGACGACGTTGTGGACTCTAACTATGCGCAGCCTGCTGAGTCCGGGGAAGAATGGTCAGAGCAGGATGACGAGTCACCTCGGCCTAGGCAAGGATATCGCCATATGTCAGGCAGGGGCAGGGGCATCGGCAGCAGTGGGCGTGGAGGAAGTAGACAGGACACTGCTTCAGCCGGCACCACCACCATGCAACCCCCGGCAACTACTACCACACATTGTTCCGCTGCACCCTCTGCTAGTGGGGGCCGCAGTAAATTAAAGTCACCAGTGTGGGATTGCTTTGACGAATGTACTGATGACAAAAGGTATGCGGTGTGCAGGTTATGCAGCAAAAGATTGAGCCGTGGGAAAAGTCTGAGCAAGATGGGTACCTCATCCCTCCAGGGCTACCTGAGAAGCCGCCACTGCCGCGAATATGCGGAGTTTAAGAGGAAGCAGGCACTGCTGGCAGGGGTTTCTGAGAGCAGAAGGCCCACCAACGCAGCAGCATCACCCCTCCCTCAGGGTCGTGAATCCCCCACAGCAGCAGCAGTAGTAGCACGCAAGCGCTCTTCCACCTCAGCTACTCAGGACACAGACATTGAGGCTGGCAGCCAGTGGTCGTCTCTCTCCTCTGTCTCCCCTGCATCCCAGCATCGTCAGACCCTGCTGAGCGACACCTTTCAGTGTCTGACCAAGCCTCTGCCTCCAAGCCACAGGTGGATCTGCAAACTAAATGGCTTGCTGGCCCGGGCCATGGCATCACAGCTGCTTCCCTACTCCCTGGTGCAGGAGGGGAGCGCCATGCGGACGCTGCTCCAATTTGGCATCCCCGAGTGGCAAGTCCCCAGTCGCCACTATTTCAGCAGGAGCGCGATCCCAGCACTCCACAAGTTTGCGGTGGAAAACGTGGCCCGTTCCCTGGACTACTCTGTGGGCAAGCGGGTCCACGTGACCATGGACTCGTGGAGTAGCAGATTTGGGACAGGTCGCTACCTGTCCTTTACGGCCCACTGGGTGACACTGATGGAAGGGAGGGAGGACAAGAGCACATCAGCCCAGCTAGTGGTGCCACCACACGGGATCAGGGGGGATGCAGAAGGGTCCTGTCACGACACTCCCTCTGCACCCGGAAAGCAAGCCCGCCTCGGCAGCAGCAGCGCCAAGCCTCGGCACTGCCAAGCCCTTTTAAAATTGGTGACCCTGGGGAAGGAGAGGCTTACGGCCACCAATGTCCTGGCCGCCCTCAGGAAGCAGGAGCGGAGGTGGCTGACCCCCAGAGGCCTGGAAGTGGTGTAGGTGGCAGCCGATAACGGGGCCAACCTGGTGGCAGCAGTGCAGCAGGGAAACCTCCAGCACATCCCCTGCTTGGCCCACGTGCTCAATCTTGTGGTGCAGCGCTTCTTGCGCACCTACCAGGGGATGAGCGAGCTGCTGCAGGATGCCCGGGCGGTGGTACGCTTTTTCCGCCTGTCAGCCACTGCCTCTGCACTCTTGTCCACCTTACAGCAGCAGTATGGAAGGCCACAACACCGGCTGATCATCGACATGCCAGTTCGCTGGAATTCGACTCTGGCCATGTTGGAGCGGCTGTGTCAGCACAGGCTGGCTCTTAGGGCCTACATGCTATACCCAAGTGTCCCTAGCAACCAGCAAGTCCCCATGATTACTGCCACTCAGTGGACACTGATGCAGCAAGTATGCCTGGTGCTGAGTCCCTTCCTGGAGGCAACCAAGATGGTCAGTGAGAAGCGGGCCTCTGTGTGCCAGTGGGTGCCCTTGGTTTGTCTACTGGAGCAGGCAATGGACAATTTAATTGAGCGTGGGGATGAAGCCCTGAGGCAGTTGGAAGAACAGGAGCAGATGGCAGCACAGTCCAGCTCAGAGGAGGGCTCACAGCAGGTAGTGGAAGAGTTGGAGGTCCCTAACCTGAATGAGGAGGAGGAGGAGGAGCAGAGTGCAGCAGGCGTTGTACGTGGATGGCGGTTTGAGGAGTACAACGACATGGCACAGGAAGAGGACAGGCATGCGTTATGGAACAATGGCGAGGACGAGGAAGATCTTGCTGGCAGGGCCCACTTGTTTCCCATGGCTGTGCACATGTTGCGCTGCCTTCGCAGGGACCCCCGGGTGATCCAGATGCGTTCAAGGGAGGACATCTGGATTACCTTGATGCTTGATCCCCGTCTGAAGGGGAAGCTGGGAGACTTAATGACGCCATCCACCACCGAGCAACGCACAAGGGAGTTGAAGGAGGCCCTTGTGCGCAGACTACTGGAAGCATTCCCCCAGCCTTCCACCCCTACTGTAACTGCTCTGCCAAGCCAGCAAGAGGTGCCTGCCATTGCCACTAGCAGCACAACAACAACCACCAGCACCAGCAGCAGCAACTGGCGCCCCGGAGACCTGAAGAGCCTAAGCAAGAGCCTGTATGCAGTGCAGCAGCCCAGAACAGAGGTGCCCGCCACAGCATCCACCACCAACCAGCACAAGCAACGACTGACCACCATGGTGTCTGACTATATGGGGTCATCCAGCGGGCTCAATGACACCGACAGCCCCGTGGACCCCTTGGAGTACTGGGTCAAGAGACTGGACATCTGGAGCGAGCTTTCCCAGTACGCCCTGGAACTCGTATCCTGCCCTCCTTCCAGTGTCCTCTCAGAGAGATGCTTTAGTGCGGCCGGTGGCGTGGTCACAGAGAAGCGCTCTCGGCTCTCCCACGCCTTTGTGGACAAACTCACCTTCCTGAAAATCAACCAGGCTTGGGTGGAAGGTGAGTTCCTGGCCCCTATTGTCGGACACAGGGGGACATGAAGTGGCTGCTGCATGTGCTGTTGTTAACTATGCCTGCCTTTATAAAGACAGCTACTACCTGCCTAGTGCCTACCTTGGTTAATTTTTTGGTGTTATGGTACTACTACCAGTAAGTTGCCATGGTCCTCCTTCTGAGCTGCTGAACTGACCGCCCACTTTGTCCTCCTGACTCAGTCGCTTCCCGCTGCTGCACTCTGCGTTCACACTGCCCGGGTCACTGGGTGCATTTAATTTTTTGGCCAGCACTATGACGCTGTGCTACTACTACTACCAGTATGTTGCCATGGTCCTTCTGTTCTGTGCTGCTGAACTGACCGCCCGCATTGTCCTCCTCCTCCTGACTCAATCGCTTCCACCAATGTACTCTGTCTGCTTTCACACTGCCCGGGTCACCGGGTGCATTTAATTTTTTGGCCAGCACTATGACGCTGTGCTGCTACTACTACCACCAGTATGTTGCCATGGTCCTTCTGTGCTGCTGAATTGACCGCCCGCATTGTCCTCCTCCTCCTGACTCACTCGCTTCCACCAATGTACTCTGTCTGCGTTCACACTGCCCGGGTCACCGGGTGCATTAAATTTTTTGGCCAGCACTATGACGCTGTGCTGCTACTACTACTACCAGTATGTTGCCGTGGTCCTTCTGTGCTGCTGAACTGACCGCCCGCATAGTCCTTCTCCTGACTCAGTCGCTACCACCACTGCACTCTGCGTTCACACTGCCCGTGTCCACTGACAACTCTGCTGCGATGTCATTGCTAATTGTTGCAAAAAAAAAAAAAAAAAATTACAAACACCTCTCTGGGGCCTTTTTGGCGTCAGCCACTCATCCTCCCCCAGCGGTACCTTCGCCGCCAAGTGCCATTGGAACTCGCCTTCACCTCTTTGATTGCTTAACGCGTATATCCCTTTTTAAAACCACGTATTACCAATTAATAGCCCCATTTACAGTGTTGATTTGTCTTTAAAAGCCATTAAAAAAAAAAAAAATTGGAATTTTTTATGTTGAAGTTATGTTGCCCCTTATCACCTCGATAATCCATGCAATTTGGGGGATTGTAGCATGTATGGGGGCTTTGTTATTAACGTTAAAAGAAAATCCGCCTCCGGGCGGGAATCCACGCGTGATTACGCCATTCACGGCAGAAAATCCGCGTGGTTGCGTGGACGCGGACGAAAATCCGCATGCGGCGGGTCCGAATGCGGATTTTTTTTTTGCAACCACGCGGATTGCCGAATTCGTGGATGAGGCACATCCGAGCATCCCTGCTTCTATGCACAGTGAGAATTACAGGGAAGTGCTGCACTAGAGAGCACTAGCACAAATAAAGCTAGTCTGTTTGCTATGATGTCTGTATTCCCATAATATCTTATTCAGGCTAAATAGAGACCCCTTAAATCATTGTCCCTTTTCACATCGTATTATCATGTCCAAGCAAATAGAGATGTTATTATTCCAGCCTTTATATTATGGGGAGAGATATTAATGTACTTTTTTTTTAGTTCATTTATTTCTACATATTTTCAAATTTTCATTAATTGTATTCATTAAAATGTTACAAGTTCTGCTTCCACCCCACAATCAGCGCAACATTGGAGTATTGTTCGCCTGACAACCCTGCGATATAACGGTGCTTTCACAGCAAAGAAAGCAAACAGACAGGAAAGCTCAATTAAAACTGGGATTATGGGAGAGAAAAGAGCTTTCTATAAGACCACTTCAATTTGCAATAGTCTTGCATAGAGACCTTCTGCCAGTAACCGGCAATCATGGTTCTCTTGAACCTCTTCTCCTGTAATTACAGTGATCAGGGCCGTACAGAGAATGTTTTATAGAATATGTACACATAAGTACTGGAACTGTATGAAATCAAAGGGAGAGACCTTCTTTCACAGAAGAGATTGGATGTTTTAGAAATAAATACGTGTGTTTGATACCAAAATATCAGATTACTAGAGAAGGGAGTTCCTGACATAGAAAATAGCTGTGTCGCTTATCAAACTATGATGCTTCAGAAGGCTATGTGAAGCATAAGCCTAGTAGAACCAAAATTATTGTGTTATTATTACTGTATTTTTTATATTTTTAGACTATAAGACTCACTTTTTCTCCCCCCAAAAATGAGGAAAAAAGTCACTGTGTCTTATAGTCCAAATGCAGGTAGTTCCTGACTAGGGAATGCCTGCTAATATGAACCTCCAACCCGCTGCAATGTCGGGGACTCCCTGTACTGTTTCCATGCAGAGGAGGACACGGGGACACAAACAGGGACACAGGAGGACACAAACGGGACAGAGGCAGACACATGAGGGACTCAAAGGGGCATAAAGGAGGGCACAAGGGCGACAGAGAAGGACACAGGGAGACACAGAAGGACACATGGGGGACAGAGGAGGACACTAGGAGGACAGAGGAGGAAACTAGGGGGACAGAGGAGGACACAAGTGGAACAGAGGCAGACACAGAAGGTACAAGGGGGCGTGAGGTACAAAGGGGCATAATCCACAAACTGCTCCTTCACCATGGGTGCTCCAGGTTTAGTATATATTTATCTCCCCTGGTTTTTGTCCTCTAAACCTAGGTGTGTTTTATGGTCAGCAGCGTCTTATAGTCCAAAAATATGGTATATTTTTGCAGGTCAAAAACATTTTTCAATGACCCCATCATGAAAAGTGTAAAATGTAAAATACATACACACGAGATGTATGCATTGTAACTGTGATTACCCATGATGCATCACTTCCAGCGGTTCTGGATGTGTGCCTGGCTTTCTGGGGCATAAAGAGATGATTTGCATATCCCGGAGTGATGCATCATGGGAGATATTGCTTTCTCGCTTAAAGCTAAATTATCACAAATGCCTTCTATTTTGAGAAGGCAAACTGATATGCAGTGTTGCTGTTTAGTAGGGGAGCTGTTTGGTCTCTTTTAGCCTCTTATACTCGTCCAGTGGTTCGGGTCACCCCGAGCTGGCTGGTATTCTGCCTATTCTATGCCGGCATTCTATGTGCCCTGATGTGCATGGTATCACACACCTCTGGACACAGCTGATGCACGTAGCACCGGCGTACCTACCGGGGATGCGACCCCCTCAGCCGCAGGGGGGCCCGGGGCTGCTCTGGGGCCCGCTCACTGTGCGTGGGGGGAGCGCTGCTCTGGACCCCCCAGCAAAGTGCTCAACTGGCCGCAGCGTCTAATAGACGCTGCGCCAGTTCATTCCCCGCAGCCCCGCTCTAGCAGCCTGCATAGTCTCCGGCAGGCAGAGCAGGGCTACGGCAAGATGGCCACCGAAGAAGCCCTACACTGGAGACTATTTGTGTCTCTAGTACAGGGCTTCGGCAGCCATCTTGCCGTAGCCCTGCACTCTGCCTGTCAGCGCGGGAGATGTGCTGCAGGAGGACTCGGGGAGCTGCGAGCCAGATGGCGGGAGAGGAGAAGACTTCTGTCAGGTAAGTGAATTGTTTTTTTTTCACAGGTGCATTTTTTTTCTTGTGTCTGCTGCCTACATTGTGATTTTCAGGTGTCTGCTGCCCACATTGTGATTTTCAGGTGACTGCTGCCCACATTACGATTTTCTGGTGTCTGCTGCCCACATTGCGATTTTCTGGTGTCTGCTGCCCACATTGCGATTTTCTGGTCACTGCTGCACACATTACGATTTTCTGGTGTCTGCTGCCCACATTATGATTTTCTGGTGTCTGCTGCCCACATTGCGATTTTCTGGTGTCTGCTGCCCACATTGCGATTTTCTGGTCACTGCTGCCCACATTATGATTTTCTGGTGTCTGCTGCCCACATTGCGATTTTCTGGTGTCTGCTGCCCACATTGCGATTTTCTGGTGTCTGCTGCCCACATTACGATTTTCTGGTGTCTGCTGCCCACATTGCAATTTTCAGGTGTCTGCTGCCCACATTGCGATTTTCTGGTGTCTGCTGCCCACATTGCGATTTTCTGGTGTCTGCTGCCCACATTACGATTTTCTGGTGACTGCTGCCTACATTATGATTTTCAGGTGTCTGCTGCCCACATTGCGATTTTCTGGTGTCTGCTGCCCACATTGCGATTTTCTGGTGACTGCTGCCCACATTACGATTTTCTGGTGTCTGCTGCCCACATTACGATTTTTTGGTGTCTGCTGCCCACATTGCGATTTTCAGGTGTCTGCTGCCCACATTGCGATTTTCTGGTGTCTGCTGCACACATTATGATTTTCTAGTGTCTGCTGCCCACATTGCGATTTTCTGGTGTCTGCTGCCCACATTGCGATTTTCTGGTCACTGCTGCCCACATTATGATTTTCTGGTGTCTGCTGCCCACATTATGATTTTCTGGTGTCTGCTGCCCACATTGCGATTTTCTGGTGTCTGCTGCCCACATTGCGATTTTCTGGTGTCTGCTGCCCACATTACGATTTTCTGGTGTCTG
Organism: Hyperolius riggenbachi; assembly: GCF_040937935.1. Lineage (NCBI taxonomy): Eukaryota > Metazoa > Chordata > Amphibia > Anura > Hyperoliidae > Hyperolius > Hyperolius riggenbachi. The sequence goes on from NC_090649.1 coordinate 499,467,929, forward strand.
CTGCCCACATTACGATTTTCAGGTGTCTGCTGCCCACATTGCGATTTTCTGGTGTCTGCTGCCCACATTACGATTTTCTGGTGTCTGCTGCCCACATTATGATTTTCTGGTGTCTGCTGCCCACATTGCGATTTTCTGGTGTCTGCTGCCCACATTGCGATTTTCTGGTCACTGCTGCCCACATTATGATTTTCTGGTGTCTGCTGCCCACATTATGATTTTCTGGTGTCTGCTGCCCACATTGCGATTTTCTGGTGTCTGCTGCCCACATTGCGATTTTCTGGTGTCTGCTGCCCACATTACGATTTTCTGGTGTCTGCTGCCCACATTGCGATTTTCAGGTGTCTGCTGCCCACATTGCGATTTTCTGGTGTCTGCTGCCCACATTGCGATTTTCTGGTGTCTGCTGCCCACATTACGATTTTCTGGTGACTGCTGCCTACATTATGATTTTCAGGTGTCTGCTGCCCACATTGCGATTTTCTGGTGTCTGCTGCCCACATTGCGATTTTCTGGTGACTGCTGCCCACATTACGATTTTCTGGTGTCTGCTGCCCACATTACGATTTTCTGGTGTCTGCTGCCCACATTGCGATTTTCAGGTGTCTGCTGCCCACATTGCGATTTTCTGGTGTCTGCTGCACACATTATGATTTTCTAGTGTCTGCTGCCCACATTGCGATTTTCTGGTGTCTGCTGCCCACATTGCGATTTTCTGGTCACTGCTGCCCACATTATGATTTTCTGGTGTCTGCTGCCCACATTATGATTTTCTGGTGTATGCTGCCCACATTGCGATTTTCTGGTGTCTGCTGCCCACATTGCGATTTTCTGGTGTCTGCTGCCCACATTGCGATTTTCTGGTGTCTGCTGCCCACGTTACGATTTTCTGGTGACTGCTGCCTACATTATGATTTTCAGGTGTCTGCTGCCCACATTGCGATTTTCTGGTGTCTGCTGCCCACATTGCGATTTTCTGGTGACTGCTGCCCACATTACGATTTTCTGGTGTCTGCTGCCCATATTACGACTTTCAGGTGTCTGCTGCCCACATTACGATTTTCAGGTGTCTGCTGCCCACATTACGATTTTCTGGTGTCTGCTGCCAATATTACGACTTTCAGGTGTCTGCTGCCCACATTGCGATTTTCTGGTTTCTGCTGCCTACATTGTGATTTTCAGGTGTCTGCTGCCCACATTGCGATTTTCTGGTGTCTGCTGCCCACATTGCGATTTTCTGGTGTCTGCTGCCCACATTGCGATTTTCTGGTGTCTGCTGCCCACATTGCGATTTTCTGGTGTCTGCTGCCCACATTACGATTTTCTGGTGTCTGCTGCCCACATTGCGATTTTCAGGTGTCTGCTGCCCACATTGCGATTTTCTGGTGTCTGCTGCCCACATTGCGATTTTCTGGTGTCTGCTGCCCACATTACGATTTTCTGGTGACTGCTGCCTACATTATGATTTTCAGGTGTCTGCTGCCCACATTGCGATTTTCTGGTGTCTGCTGCCCACATTGCGATTTTCTGGTGACTGCTGCCCACATTACGATTTTCTGGTGTCTGCTGCCCATATTACGACTTTCAGGTGTCTGCTGCCCACATTACGATTTTCAGGTGTCTGCTGCCCACATTACGATTTTCTGGTGTCTGCTGCCCATATTACGACTTTCAGGTGTCTGCTGCCCACATTGCGATTTTCTGGTGTCTGCTGCCTACATTGTGATTTTCAGGTGTCTGCTGCCCACATTGCGATTTTCTGGTGTCTGCTGCCCACATTGCGATTTTCTGGTGTCTGCTGCCCACATTGCGATTTTCTGGTGTCTGCTGCCCACATTGCGATTTTCTGGTGTCTGCTGCCCACATTACGATTTTCTGGTGTCTGCTGCCCACATTGCGATTTTCAGGTGTCTGCTGCCCACATTGCGATTTTCTGGTGTCTGCTGCCCACATTGCGATTTTCTGGTGTCTGCTGCCCACATTACGATTTTCTGGTGACTGCTGCCTACATTATGATTTTCAGGTGTCTGCTGCCCACATTGCGATTTTCTGGTGTCTGCTGCCCACATTGCGATTTTCTGGTGACTGCTGCCCACATTACGATTTTCTGGTGTCTGCTGCCCATATTACGACTTTCAGGTGTCTGCTGCCCACATTACGATTTTCAGGTGTCTGCTGCCCACATTACGATTTTCTGGTGTCTGCTGCCCATATTACGACTTTCAGGTGTCTGCTGCCCACATTGCGATTTTCTGGTGTCTGCTGCCCACATTATGATTTTCTGGTCACTGCTGCCCACATTGTGATTTTCAGGTGTCTGCTGCCCACATTACGATTTTCAGGTGACTGCTGCACACATTGCGATTTTCTGGTGACTGCTGCCCACATTACGATTTTCTGGTGTCTGCTGCCCACATTACGATTTTCGGGTGTCTGCTGCCCACATTGCGATTTTCAGGTGCCTGCTGCCCACATTGCGATTTTCAGGTGCCTGCTGCCCACATTACGATTTTCAGGTGTCTGCTGCCCACATTACGATTTTCAGGTGTCTGCTGCCATCATTGCGATTTTCAGGTGCCTGCTGCCCACATTGCGATTTTCTGGTGCCTGCTGCCCACATTACGATTTTCAGGTGTCTGCTGCCCACATTACGATTTTCGGGTGTCTGCTGCCCACATTGCAATTTTCTGGTGTCTGCTGCCCACATTACGATTTTCAGGTGTCTGCTGCCCACATTACGATTTTCAGGTGTCTGCTGCCATCATTGCGATTTTCAGGTGCCTGCTGCCCACATTGCAATTTTCTGGTGTCTGCTGCCCACATTACGATTTTCTGGTGTCTGCTGCCCACATTACGATTTTCTGGTGACTGCTGCCCACATTACGATTTTCTGGTGTATGCTGCCCACATTAGGATTTTCTGGTGTCTGCTGCCCACATTACGATTTTCTGGTGTCTGCTGCCCACATTACGATTTTCAGGTGCCTGCTGCCCACATTACGATTTTCAGGTGTCTGCTGCCCACATTACAATTTTCTGGTCACTGCTGCCTTCATTGCGATTTTCTGGTGTCTGCTGCCCACATTACGATTTTCAGGTGTCTGCTGCCCACATTACAATTTTCAGGTGTCTGCTGCCCATATTATGATTTTCTGGTGTCTGCTGCCCACATTACGATTTTCAGGTGTCTGCTGCCCACATTGCGATTTTCTGGTGCCTGCTGCCCACATTACGATTTTCTGGTGTCTGCTACCCACATTGCGATTTTCAGGTGTCTGCTGCCCACATTACGATTTTCTGGTCACTGCTGCCCACATTGCGATTTTCTGGTCACTGCTGCCCACATTGCGATTTTCAGGTGTCTGCTGCCCACATTACGATTTTCAGATGTCTGCTGCCCACATTGCGATTTTCAGGTGTCTGCTGCCCACATTACGATTTTCAGGTGTCTGCTGCCCACATTGCGATTTTCAGGTGTCTGCTGCCCACATTGCGATTTTCTGGTGAACTCTGCCCACATTACGATTTTCTGTCCCACATTACGATATTCTGGTGAACGCTGCCCACATTACGATTGTCTGGTGAATGCTGTCCACGTTACAATTTTCTGGTGCCTGCTGCCCACATTACGATTTTCTGGTGTCTGCTGCCCACATTGCGATTTTCAGGTGTCTGCTGCCCACATTACGATTTTCTGGTCACTGCTGCCCACATTGCGATTTTGTGGTCACTGCTGCCCACATTGCGATTTTCAGGTGTCTGCTGCCCACATTACGATTTTCAGGTGTCTGCTGCCCACATTGCGATTTTCAGGTGTCTGCTGTCCACATTGCGATTTTCTGGTGAACTCTGCCCACATTACGATTTTCTGTCCCACATTACGATATTCTGGTGAACGCTGCCCACATTACGATTGTCTGGTGAATGTTGTCCACGTTACAATTTTCTGGTGCCTGCTGCCCACATTACGATTTTATGGTGTCTGCTGCCCACATTGCGATTTTCAGGTGTCTGCTGCCCACATTACGATTTTCTGGTCACTGCTGCCCACATTGCGATTTTCTGGTCACTGCTGCCCACATTGCGATTTTCAGGTGTCTGCTGCCCACATTACGATTTTCAGGTGTCTGCTGCCCACATTGTGATTTTCAGGTGTCTGCTGCCCACATTGCGATTTTCTGGTGACTGCTGCCCACATTACGATTTTCTGGTGTCTGCTGCCCATATTACGACTTTCAGGTGTCTGCTGCCCACATTACGATTTTCAGGTGTCTGCTGCCCACATTACGATTTTCTGGTGTCTGCTGCCCATATTACGACTTTCAGGTGTCTGCTGCCCACATTGCGATTTTCTGGTGTCTGCTGCCCACATTATGATTTTCTGGTCACTGCTGCCCACATTGTGATTTTCAGGTGTCTGCTGCCCACATTACGATTTTCAGGTGACTGCTGCACACATTGTGATTTTCAGGTGTCTGCTGCCCACATTACGATTTTCTGGTGTCTGCTGCCCACATTACGATTTTCGGGTGTCTGCTGCCCACATTGCGATTTTCAGGTGCCTGCTGCCCACATTACGATTTTCAGGTGTCTGCTGCCCACATTACAATTTTCAGGTGTCTGCTGCCATCATTGCGATTTTCAGGTGCCTGCTGCCCACATTGCGATTTTCTGGTGCCTGCTGCCCACATTACGATTTTCAGGTGTCTGCTGCCCACATTACGATTTTCGGGTGTCTGCTGCCCACATTGCAATTTTCTGGTGTCTGCTGCCCACATTACGATTTTCAGGTGTCTGCTGCCCACATTACGATTTTCAGGTGTCTGCTGCCATCATTGCGATTTTCAGGTGCCTGCTGCCCACATTGCAATTTTCTGGTGTCTGCTGCCCACATTACGATTTTCTGGTGTCTGCTGCCCACATTACGATTTTCTGGTGACTGCTGCCCACATTACGATTTTCTGGTGTATGCTGCCCACATTAGGATTTTCTGGTGTCTGCTGCCCACATTACGATTTTCTGGTGTCTGCTGCCCACATTACGATTTTCAGGTGCCTGCTGCCCACATTACGATTTTCAGGTGTCTGCTGCCCACATTACAATTTTCTGGTCACTGCTGCCTTCATTGCGATTTTCTGGTGTCTGCTGCCCACATTACGATTTTCAGGTGTCTGCTGCCCACATTACAATTTTCAAGTGTCTGCTGCCCATATTATGATTTTCTGGTGTCTGCTGCCCACATTACGATTTTCAGGTGTCTGCTGCCCACATTATGATTTTCTGGTGTCTGCTGCCCACATTGCGATTTTCTGGTGCCTGCTGCCCACATTACGATTTTCTGGTGTCTGCTGCCCACATTGCGATTTTCAGGTGTCTGCTGCCCACATTACAATACAATAATACAATACAATAACATTTGTAAAGCGCTTTTCTCCCATAGGACTCAAAGCGCATAGCTGTGTCTCAGATTAATACAGGGTTTCAGGCTGGGTTGTGTTACAGAGGAGATAGTCAGATGTTCATGAATGCCAGACTGAAAAGGTAGGTTTTCAGTTTAGACTTAAATGTTTCCAGGGATGGGGCTGTCCTGATTGGGTGTGGCAGGGAGTTCCAAAGTGTAGGGGCAGCATGACAAAAGGCTCTGTCTCCAAAGGTTTTGAGGTGGACTCTGGGGGTGACCAAGGTGTTACGTCCTTTTGATCTAAGATTGTGGGGGGTGTGATGTAGTTGCAACAAGTCCTTCAGGTATCCAGGGCCCAGATTGTGCAAGGATTTGAATGTCAGTAAGCCAATCTTAAACAGAATTCTCCATTTTATCGGTAGCCAGTGGAGTGAGCTCAGGGTTGGTGTTATGTGGCAATGGCGGGGTTGGCTCGTTAACAGCCTTGCGGCGGCATTCTGTACTAATTGCAGGCGGCGTAAGTCTTTCTTATGCAGGCCTGTGTAGAGGACGTTGCAGTAGTCTAACCTTGATGTGACGAAGGCATGAACTAGGGTTGGAAGATCCTCTGAAGGAATTAGGTGTTTAATCCTTGCAATATTCCTTAGGTGAAAGAAGGAATGTTTCACAACAGCTGAGATTTGATTCCTGAAGCTTAATTTCCCATCAATCAGTACTCCCAGGCTGCGCACACAGTCTGAGTTGTTCAGGTCTGAGCTCCCTATCCTTAGCGGTGTTGGTCGAGACTGGAGCTGCTTTGCTGTTGAGCCCTGGCCCTCGATAACAAGAACCTCTGTTTTGTCAGCATTAAGTTTTAGCCAATTACGATTTTCTGGTCACTGCTGCCCACATTGCGATTTTCTGGTCACTGCTGCCCACATTGCGATTTTCAGGTGTCTGCTGCCCACATTGCGATTTTCAGGTGTCTGCTGCCCACATTACGATTTTCTGGTCACTGCTGCCCACATTGCGATTTTCTGGTCACTGCTGCCCACATTGCGATTTTCAGGTGTCTGCTGCCCACATTACGATTTTCAGGTGTCTGCTGCCCACATTGCGATTTTCAGGTGTCTGCTGCCCACATTGCGATTTTCTGGTGAACTCTGCCCACATTACGATTTTCTGTCCCACATTACGATATTCTGGTGAACGCTGCCCACGTTACGATTGTCTGGTGAATGCTGTCCACGTTACAATTTTCTGGTGACTGCTGCTCACGTTACGATTTTCTGGTGACTGGTGCCCACATTACGATTTTCTGGTGAACTCTGCCCACATTACGATTTTCTGGTGAACTCTGCCCACATTACGATTTTCTGTCCCACATTACGATATTCTGGTGAACGCTGCCCACATTACGATTGTCTGGTGAATGCTGTCCACGTTACAATTTTCTGGTGCCTGCTGCCCACATTACGATTTTCTGGTGTCTGCTGCCCACATTGCGATTTTCAGGTGTCTGCTGCCCACATTACGATTTTCTGGTCACTGCTGCCCACATTGCGATTTTCTGGTCACTGCTGCCCACATTGCGATTTTCAGGTGTCTGCTGCCCACATTACGATTCTCAGGTGTCTGCTGCCCACATTGCGATTTTCAGGTGTCTGCTGCCCACATTGCGATTTTCTGGTGAACTCTGCCCACATTACGATTTTCTGTCCCACATTACGATATTCTGGTGAACGCTGCCCACATTACGATTGTCTGGTGAATGCTGTCCACGTTACAATTTTCTGGTGACTGCTGCTCACGTTACGATTTTCTGGTGACTGGTGCCCACATTACGATTTTCTGGTGAACTCTGCCCACATTACGATTTTCTGGTGAACTCTGCCCACATTATGATTTTCTAAAGGCCCACATTACAATTTTCTGGTGAACTCTGCCCACATTACGATTTTCTGGCCCACATTACGATTGTCTGGTAAAATGCTGCCCACTTTACAATTAATTTACAGTGAAACACTGCCCCATTACGATTATTTGGCACCTATGGGGGGGGGGGGGGGCCCATCCAAATATTCGCAGGGGGGCCCAGTGATTTCTAGTTATGCCCCTGGCACGTAGTCTGGAGAACGCAACCTTCAAGCCTCCAACAGCTCAGGAAGAACAGGCCAAACTACCAGATGACTAGAGATGTCAATGAATCATTCCTGCTTACATGCAAGTTTCATGCAGAATTGCCAGAATATACAGGGTGGGCCATTTATATGGATACACCTTAATACAATGGAAATGGTTGGTGATATCAACTTCCTGTTTGTGGTACATTAGTATATGTGAGGGAGGAATCTTTTCAAGATGGGTGGTGAGGTGACCATGGTGGCCATTTTGAAGTCAGCTATTTTTAATCCAACTTTAGTTTTTTCATAGGAAGAGGGTCATGTGACATATCAAACATATTGAGAATTTCACAAGAAAAAAATGGTGTGCTTGATTTTAACGTAACTTTATTCTTTCATGAGTTATTTACAAGTTTCTGACTTGTAAATAATTCTGATTCTGATTCTGTAAATAACTCATGTAATTCTGTGTAAATAACTCATGAAAGAATAAAGTTACGTTAAAACCAAGCACACCATTGTTTTTCTTGTGAAATTCCCAATACGTTCGATGTGTCACATGACCCTCTTCCTATTGAAAAACAAAAGTTGGATTCAAAATGGCCGACTTCAAAATGGCCACCATGGTCACCACCCATCTTGAAAAGTTCCCCCCTCACATATACTAATGTGCCACAAACAGGAATTTAATATCACCAACCAATCCCATTTTATTAAGGTGTATCCATATAAATGGCCCACCCTGTAGTATCCAAATTTGATTGGCTCCATCCCAAGCCGCATATAGTTTGCATTATATTTTCATGACAGCTGGGATGATTAACAACTCATTGTCCATCTCTGCTGCTGAGGGCCTGTTTCCACTAGAGCGAATCTGCACGCGTTTTCTGCATACAAATTTGCATAACCAATACAAGTGGACGGGCCTGTTTCCACTTGTCAGGAATCATGTGCGGTCTGCTGTGCAGAAAAAATCTGCACGGCAGAGCCGTCAGAATTCGCATGCCGCACACCCGCACGAGAATCGACGCTAATGTAATGTAATAGGAAAACCACAAGCATGTTAGTCTTGCGGTTTTCCCGGCGGTTCCGCATGAAAACCCATGATAATGCTTGCCGGCATTGAAATGGTTAATATCGCATAGCACAAACTGCGAGCGACTCCACGTGAAAATCCGCATGGAAACGCAAATGAATCCGCACCCGCATTCATTGACGCATTTTCCACGAGAGGATCGCAACGCACAAGTGGAAACGGGCCTGACAGGTTAGACATCCTAGTGGCTGCTACAGGAATCACTTATTCACACTAATTGCCTTGGAAGCCTTTGCAACAAAATATCGGTCAATGGTCCCACCGTGTTTGTCTATGCTAATTTCATTTGTGTTTTTGGTAAGTATAGAATTAACAAGGAACAGTCGGCAGAGTTGCTCAACTCCGAATTCGGGTGAAACCCGGATAGTTGCTATCCAGATTTCACCCTCCTTACACCCGGAAGGAGGAAGTGTTTGTAGTCACGTGACTGCCACGTGGAGCGCATCGTGGGAGGCGCCGAGGGATGGACCGAAGAAGACGTCAGATGGGTAAGATTGACCCCCCGCCCAGCCCGCACAGGTGATTGTAATTAACAGGGTGAAATCCGGATAGCAACTATCCGGGTTTCACCCGAATTTGGAGTTGAGCATCTCCGACAGTCAGTTCAGCGGGTTCTTCTTCTTTCATGGAGGGGTAACAACTACTGTTCTCACAATAGTATTGCATCCCCCATCTGTGTCTTTTCCTCCTTTCTGGTGGAGGTTTAACCACTTCCCATTCCGCAGTTTATACCCAGGAATGCATGGGCGTAGTAATCACCCCTGCAACCCCTGCCATCGCAGGGGGGCCCAGAGGCCCCACCTCTTTCTCCTCAACAGCAAGCACAGCCAATTAGCAAAGAAACCTCCTAATTCACTCACAAAAACTGTACAGGAGCATGTGTCCTTATTTCCTGCTGCCAGAGGCTGCTTCACTGCAGAACACTCTCTGCTGCCATTCCCCGACTCCCAATTCCGTGGGGCTCGGGGACAAAGGGGGCCCCAAGCTACCATTTTTGCAGTGGGGCCCTATTAAGTCTAGTTACGCCCCTGCAGGAATGCAAGGAAAATCTTTAAGAACCCCTCCCAAGGGGGGTACTTACCTCTGGATGCTAATGAGGATTCCTCCTCTTCTTCACCCTCCAGCCTCCAGCACTGGCAGTATGGAAATATGAACCTAACCATTCCAGCACAGGTGTAGCTGCAGCTTTCCGATCAGGCTCAGGCGGAACGAGCTGAGTGCTGAGGAACGCCGCTCCACATGGACTCTGCTGTTTGCTAAACACGCCGCATCGCTGCCATTGCTGTATACCCGTGAGCAAGAGGTTATACCTCGAAACAGCGCTGTTGGGTAAAAGGAGTCTCACATCCTCAAAAATCTTTAGGGTGGCCAATCAAGACATGAGACTTACGACAAGGAATCTTAAAGGAAATCTTGAGCCAGATAAAAAGTATTTTAACTTGCCTGGGGCTTCTTCCAGCCCCCTGGACTCTTACTGTGCTGACGACGTCCTCCCCCCCCCCCCTTCCCGGGCAGCAGCAGTGAGCCCCGCAAAGCTGGGTGTGCGCAGTAGTACCTGCCGACTGGTGGTGACAGCCCAGCTTTGCGGGGGTCGCTGCCGCTGCCCGGGGGGGGGGGGGGGGGGGGGGGCAAATGTTAAAATCTTTTTTTTTTTTTTTTAATTTGGCTTAAGATTCTCTTTAAGTGGTTAAAAATTGAACAATAGTGCATTAGTTGGCTGATATACCATGGTAAGGAGGTCGCACATTTATTGAAAAACAGAAACAGCTGCTAGTAATCCAACAACCCAACATATTAAGGCCAGGTTTGCGTTAAACATGTGTGACTCTGATGATAAGGGTGACTTAGCTTCTGGTGGGCAAAGCACGCTCGGCTGCAATAAGGAGAAATAGCCTTGATCCCGCATACAAAGCATTTCTATTGTACTGTAATTATTCTATCTATTTATCTTGAAAGTCTTTAGCATTGAAGTAATTATGATTATGAATTGAGATTAGCTCCCAGAAAGGAAATACTTCCTTGTGGTCATAATCACAGCCTTCCCCAGAGATCATTAGGGTTTAGAGATAACATCTCCGCCTTTTTCCTATTCCTCACATAGATTGCTGACTACTTGACTTGTAAAATAAACCTTCTTGGCTTTGCGGTTAAAAAAAATATATGATTTTCAGAGTTTATTTTTGGCTAAGTGGTAAACCAGCAATTTATGGTGAATATGACCAATCTGTAGTGGAAACAAAATGCCTAGAGGTGAACATAACCCTTCAGTTAACTGGTAGATCTGTATGACCCATACCAACATCCCCAGCAGGGATGGTCGTAGTCAGCCAACTTCGCTACGCTGGAACTACGCCTAGTTTTACACAATTAACGATTTGCCAAACTACGGCTTCGAAATCAAATATTTGTTTTGTATGCATTTCGTAGACTACGCGTTAAAATACACAATTACGCGTAATGGGAAGTGTAGTGTATGTGGATGCTTATGCCTGTATGCAGAAAATTGTACGCATTAATTCCTTTTAAATGCTTATACCGGCAACTCTTCTATGCGTACATTTCCTTTTCCAACGCGTAAATTTGTAAGCATACAATCGCACGTGGAAAATTAGGCGCGAGTAACGCATCCGTAGTTCACTACGCAATACACTTGTTAACTATGCATAGTGGGCGTAAGCTACACGTAGCGGTACTTCGCTACGAGTAAATTCGTAAGCGTAGTTTTGTAACTTCACCTACGAACTACAATGCGTAAATTCGCACTGGCGTAGTTTGTGTTCATCCCTGATCCCCAGGCATTATACAGCAGGAACCTGAAAGTGAACAGTCAGCAATAGATATAGCAACCATAGCAGCTCTAGCGGGGGCCGCGGCAGGAGGGACCCAATTTGGCCCTATTAGTTACTTTCCCTTTTCATATATTATTTCCTGTTCCAAAAGTAGTAATAATGCGATGGGGGTATTGTAAAGTCTTCATCATGCCCTAGATGTTATTATGGTATATTGATGACATTTTTTAAGTGTCACCATTAGTCTCTAAGTGCACAATGTTCAACAAAATCAGCTCATTGTATCCTTTATCTGTTTTACAGATTGTGCCCAAAGTAAAGTGTGAGATGGAAAAGTCTAGGCTGGCAGCGAGATAAAGTTCCAACATTTGAAGGGTAATTATGTCTGACCAAAATAATACTCTTCATCCTTTTTCAACTGCACCAACATCTGTCTTTAAAGATTACACCATGTTTGTTTCTGGTAAGGGGTTAGCAAATATGGACCCCAGCGTGCAGACAACTTAGATATGTCCGATTCAAAATGAATAATTTTCCACATACTACCATAACTGAAGCCAGCTTTATTTATGATCATTTGCATGGTTGTTTGTCTATGTTCCAATATTAAACACTCAATTTTCTTCACTGTGGCCACATTGTCCAATGTCCATGAATGAGGGTCTTCCAGGTCTGTAAGGGACATATTTCCACTTTGGAAGTAGTGGCATAAGATAGGCAATTTTTCCTATAAACTGCCATCATCTCATCAATGGGGTCCTCTGATTTATTGTCAACTAGCTGGACGCCCGGCGTTGCCCGGGTATGTATTTGGCAAGTGTTGGCTCTGTCCACTTTTCCTAACCCTAACACACAATTACTTAATGACCAAATATGTGAGCTTTGTGGTCTTTGGCATCAATAATTTGCAATAAAATAAAATTATTCTGATTGGATGTGGCTCCACCCCTTTTCTGAATTTGAACCCCAATCACCCAATGGCCAACTATACCAGGTACAGGTGATTAACAGTGCAAGAATGGCAGCAATTAAATATTCCCCTTAAAAATCAATAGGTGGATTTTGATTGGCTTTTATAGGCTCCACCCACTTTTCTGAATATTAATCCCAGTCACCCAGTGACCAACTGTGCAAAGTTTGAGAACCCTACCATTAACAGTGTAAGAATGGCTGCTGTTTACATTTTCCCAGTAAAATTTATATTTGTCTCCGCCCACTTATGACCCGGCGTTGCCCGCTTATGTATTTGGCTGGTGTTGGCTGTGCCCGTTTTTCTAACCCTAACGCACAATCAATTACTCAATTACCAAGTTTGTGAGCTTTGCGGTGTTTGGCATCAATAATTTGCATTGAAATATAACAAATCTAATTGGCTGTTTGTGGCTCCACCCCCTTTCTGAAATTGAACCCTAGTCACCCAATGATCAACTGTACCAGGTTTGAGGCTTGTGCCATTAACAGTCCAAGAATGGCAGCAATGTAAATATTCCCCTTGAAAATCAATAGGTTAATTTTGATTGGCTTTTATAGACTCCACCCACTTTTCTTAATATTAATTCCAGTCACCCTGGAACCAACTGTGCAAAGTTTGAGAACCCTACCATTAACAGTGTAAGAATGGCTGCTGTTTACATTTTCCCAGTAAAATTTGTATTTGTCTCCGCACACTTATGACCCTGCATTGCCCGCTTATGTATTTGGCTGATGTTGGCTGTGCCTACTTTTCTAATCCTAACACACAATTAATCAATTACCAAGTTTGTGATCTTTGCGGTGTTTGGCATCAATAATTTGCATTGAAATGAAACAAATTTAATTGGCTATTTGTGGCTCCACCCCCTTTCTGAAATTGAACCCCAGTCACCCAATGATCAACTGTGTCAGGTTTGAGGCTTGTGCCATTAACAGATGCAAGAATGGCAGCAATGTAAATATTCCCCTTTGAAAATCAATAGGTTAATTTTGATTGGCTTTTATAGACTCCACCCTCCGTTCTGAATATTAATCCCAGTCACCCAGCGACCAATTGTACAAAGTGTGAGAGCCCTGCCATTAACAGTGTAAGAATGGCTGCAGTTTACATTTTCCAGTGAAATGTGTCTCCGCCCCCTTTTTGGTTATGGGAATACAAAGTATCCTATATGTTATTCCAGGTAATGTACTATGTGTGTGCCAAATTTCATTCAAATCCGTTCAGCCATGTTTGCGTGATCGAGTAACAAACATCCAAACATCCAAAGATCCGAACTTTCCCATTTATTATATTAGTAGGATACTGTGGAAACCAGAAATTGTACTAGGAACTTGGACACTTACATCTGGTTTACCATTGGATCCCAAATTCTGGGGCATATTCACTAAATAGTGGTGACATTAGCTTACTGGCGCTTACTCAGACTGTGTAAAGGGTATTGTGCAAATAGTGCAATTCACGTTTTATATACATAACATCTGTCCGGCCTTTACTAGGCACTTTATGCAAATAGCAATTTTTGCAACACCTGCTAATAGTGTTGAGCCGACATTTTTGAAATTTCGTGTTTCCTTAATTACGGACGCAAATGTTGCCACTATGACACAAATTCGTAATTTCGTAATTGCCATAGAAACCGTAATTTGGAATTCCATAAGCGAAATTTCAGTTTTGTAATTTTGCGTTTCGCGTTTAACACAAAATTTCATCATTTCACATTTTCTATAGAAACGACGTTATTTTAGTTATGAAAATGAACGTAATTTCGTTTCTAATAGTAATTATGCACATTTAGGTAAGGACTAAACTCAGGAAAGTCACTCATTGATTGCAATTACTGATAATGCAAAGACCTCTGCACTTGTGCTGTCACTTTAAATGCATCAGGAGCCTCTACCTGCAGCCACTTCTAAGACAGGTGCTCTTTGCCATGGTGCACTTAGCTGTCATGTTGATACACTTGGTTTTGGGCCTTGCAATAGCTGATAATTTAAAAGGTCCCTGCACTTAATGTCACTTTAAATGCGTCAGGGGGCTCTACCTACAGACACTTCTAAGACAGGTGCTCTTTGTCAAGGTGCACTTAGCAGTCATGCATGCTGACCCAGCGCTGCGTAATATGTTGGCGCTTTATAAATACAATAAATAAATAAAAAAAATAAATGCTGAGACACTTGGTTTTGGGCCTTGCAATATCTGATAATGCAAAGGTACCTGCAAGTGCTGTCGCTTTAAATGTATCAGGAACCTCTGGACTGGAACACAATTTTGAAAAAAGGTCAAATTTGCATGTTAAACACGAAATTCTGATTTGTTTGTGTTACGTAAACGATTGTAATTACAAAACACGAAATTTCGCGTAATTTCGTGAAATTTTGATTACAGCCATTACGTAATCGTAATTGGGTCATTACGCTCCTCACTACCCGCTAGGTGTGTGAGATCTGCGCATACCCAGCAACAAAAAGGATTTGGGCATGGAGAAAACCAGCCAAGTACAAGCAGCTTCTCTCTACTGGACAGGCACAGACCTTCCTTCTGCATGCGCTCAACCACGGCCTTACTGAGATAGGATCTACATTTGTCAATTCTTCCACCTTCAAGTATACTTTAAAAACATTAAACATTGACAACAGCGATGTGCAGCAACAATCTACATTCATGTCCATTTTATAACAAATTATTTTTTCTCTTTAAATAAAAACTCTGAATTGAATAATTGAATAATACAGTTTTAAAGTATTTAATAAACAAAAAACCTATTTGTGCGCTCCTCACGATTAGTGTGACTGCAAAGATTAAAACTTTTCCTGGATCGCACCTGAAAAAAGTGTGTGTGCCACTCTACAAGAAATATAAAAGTTGGACAGGGCGCTCTACAGTAGACAATTAGGGCTATCCTCGACCTTCAGATGAACAATATCAAACATAATAAACATAAATTAGACATGACAGTGACCATATCTAAATGGCCATATGATAATGTCCCTGATGTTAGAGTCAAATAACAGTCCACAGGTTTCTTCCTCCGGACCTTTTTAGTACATAGATAATTTTCAACAGTTCCTGAGTGTTATAGTAACAGTATACGCTCACCAGATTCCACAGCTGCCCTTCTCAGGATCAGCAAACACGCTTCTGGACCAAGCCAGTATTATCTCGATGTCCCAGCCTTTTCCTCCTCAGTAAGCCATGCAGACATAGGAGATAAAAAAACTCCAATAGTGTGATACTGTATACTTTAAATCTACTCCAATGCACCAGTGCACCCTAAGGTATAATATCAGCACCCTGTGCTTCACTGTGCTCCACCACCAGTTAATCAATAAAGCCTCTCACCACATGAACTGGCTGACCCAGCACAGACCAGCATCAATCACTTTTGCCGCTTGCATCAAACTTATATTTCCGTTGACAGCTTTCCTGGAACTCAAACAGGGTAATACATAGTGTAAAATCTTCTTTTATTAAAATGATTAAAACGTAGTGCACTTACAATGTAGTAGAATCAAAATGCGCATATAAAATCCTTATGAGCTCTTCCAGCGTCCCTCGCTCCTTAGGCCACGCCCAACTAGTTTCGTCCTATGACTCATCAGGGGCTAGGGCCAATAGGAGCGAGAGGACGCTAAGTACTTACTCCCAGGTCACATGTTCAGCAACGGCGCTCAGCGTAGTTCACTCATCTCTGCCTCAGCCTCCGCAATAGGCTGAGAATCCTAACGCTCCACCCCCTCACAGAAAGCAGGCTCATCATAGGCTAGGGCCTCTATCCAACTAAACTACATCTCCCATGATGCTACTCAGCCTCCCCTGCCTTAACCTGATTGGGCAATCCATCTAAAATAAACACCGTGTGATCTTCCGTGTTCCACACGGAAGGCAATGCACGATAGGCAGCTTCCGCCCATGTTAAACTACATTACCCATCTTTCCTCATGTTTATGGTGGCCCAGAGTTGCGATCTCCTCAAACCCATGCTTCTGAACTTCTCAGAATGAGTTTCCGCTTTACATATAGTTAATACCTAAAAATGATCAATTAATAAAATAGTAAAATGAAAAACAACTAGATTTAGCACCCACATATTTAGAACGGTAGTCGTAACACCCCCAGCAATCCGACTGCATGATTCATGAACCCTGCTGAACCCCATTTTACAGCAACTTGAATCAGTGTTCACACACATTTCTTCCATCCAATGTCAACAGTGTCTCCCCTTCTGCATACATTTCGCACACATTTCGGGCATGCTTGCCACACATGCGCAGATGTCTGCCATAGTTTTTTCCACATCCTTATGTGTTATACTAGCAGATCCTCATCCCTTAACAGAACCATATTACATCCCTTTCCCACAGCCTCATTATACACTAATTGCCGGCCTACTTGTTAAAGCATCTTCTCAGGTACATCTGCGTTCTATAGAATCCCTCCTTCATCTGCATACAGACATCTGCAGCATGTGTGGTCATTCCACAACTGTACTCCAAAATCCCGCCATCCCAACACACATTGCAGATAGCGCTTGGGCACAGCTGTGGATGATACATCACCGCAGTTTCTAGTCATCAGCAATGAAGCAATTTATGTCTAGCTCGACATTTAATCCCCCCGGCACCATTGTTTGCAACTCGTAGATCCACCTTGTTTCCATTCGTGAGATTTCTCTGATTTTGTGACACCCTCGCCACTTTGTTGTCAACTTTTGTATCCCACAGAATTTTAATAGTGTAGGGTCACGTTCATGTTTTTCTCGGAAGTGTTTTGACACACTGTGTGCCTCAAATCCTCTTTTTATATTGGCGATATGTTCACCTATACGCTTTTTAAGGGCTCTCTTTGTCCTCCCCACATACTGCAGCCCGCATGGGCACCATAGCAGGTAAACCACATGCGTGCTGCAGCAGTGGATAAATTCATCTATTTTATAGCTTCTCCCTGTTTGGTTTGAAACTATTTCTTTCATTTTTACTCCCTGTGCTACTTCACACGTGGTGCATTGTCGACAGGGGTAAAACCCTACATTCCCCCATGCATCTGTTTTGTTGTTTATCTTGGGACCCTCCACAAAAGTTTTAACCAATCTTTGCTGCAGATTCTGCGCTCGCCGGTAAATAAATTTTGGTCGTTCTGGGATTATTTTCCCCAGAACGGGGTCGTTCCTTAGTAGACCCCAATGTTTTTTATATATTCTTTCAACCTGTTTATATTGAGAATTGAATTGTAAAAACACCGCATGTTCAAAGGCACTGGACTTGTTACTATTATAACTATTGGTATTCCTAGAATTCTGTAGAAACTTCTCCCTCCCCTCCTGCATCACACCCTCTGATATGGACTCTAACCATTGTCTATTATATCCCTTTTCAACAAACCTCTCTATTAGCATTTCAGCCTGCATAATATAATCGCTGGTATTGGAACAATTCCTACGTATCCTACTTAGCTGGCCCTTGGGGATATTGGCCATCCAGTTGGGATGATGGCAGCTCTGTAAAGGTATATATGAATTCCTGTCAGTTTTCTTAAAGTAAGTTTTACTCCCCAAAGTCCCATCTTTTTTCATTACTACAATATCTAAAAAATCAATTTCCTCAGTGCTGTGCTTCATGGTGAGTTCAATTCCCAACTCGTTGGAATTCAACCATTTAACATATTGATTTAGTTGTTCCACATTCCCTTCCCATATCCAAAATAAATCGTCTATAAAACGCTGCCAATTCCTCACCTTGCTGCTTTGTGACATCCCCAATATTTTTCTTTCCCATTGATCCATAAAAATATTTGCTACGCTAGGGGCATATTTTGCCCCCATAGCGCAGCCCACCAGTTGTAAATAAAATTTCCCATCAAACCAAAAATAATTATGTGATAAAGAAAACTGTAATATCTCCAAAATAAATTCAATTTGCTCCCTATTCAGCAATCTTTGTTCCTCCAGTGCCCTTCCAACTGCTTCCAGCGCCTTTTCATGCGGTATTATTGTGTACAATGCCGTTACATCGGCGGTGACCAATATATTATCATCATTAACTCGTATGCCATCAATCGTCTGCAGAAAGTGCTTGGTATCTTTCAACAGATGTGGTAGGGTGCCCACAACCGGTTGCAGAAAACGGTCCACATATTCTCCTAATCTCTGATTTAGCCCTCCAATACCACTAATAATTGGCCTGCCGGGGGGTTGGGTTTGGCTCTTATGTATTTTGGGGTTAATGTACATGACCGGTATCCGAGGCGCATCAATCACCAAGTATTTAAACTCAGCATCATTCAGTATACCTTTTTCAAGTCCCTTTCTCAGGATCTTTCTCATTTCATCTTTATACTCACCTGTCGGGTCACCTTTTAACCGTTTATAGGTAACATTGTCCCCAAGGATGTTATATACTTCCTGCATGTATTGTGATTGGTGCATAATTACCACCCCCCCTCCTTTATCGGCTGGTCTAATTAATATTTCCTTCTTCTTACTCAGTTCATTGATCTGTTTATATTCTGCTCTGTTATTATTAGTTTTCAGGGTTTCTAAATCTTTTAATACCATATTTTTAAAACTCTTTACAGTGCTGTCTTTCATTAGGTCTGGAGGATTAAATGTCGAGCGATTTCTCAGATTGGTATGGGTAAACTGCTGTGCTGTACCCCCTATGTTAGCCCTGTTTGTGGGGCCCTCCTTTGAAAGGAAATATTTCTTAATATTCATTTTCCGGATAAATTTATGGGTGTCAATGTATACATCAAATTTGTTCACACCTTGCTTCGGGGCATATTTTAAACCCTTATTTAGTATCTTCACCTCAGCCGGGGTTATATCCACCCCGCTGATGTTGAATATACCTGAGTTTGTTATTTCTTTCTTTTCATGTCTGCCCCCTCTGCATCCTCTTCTATTTCTCTTTTCCTTGTATTCCGTATTTGATATTCTATTTCCGGCCAATGATCCTGCCCCCCCCTTCTGTCCCCCAAAAAATGGTGGCCCTTAAAAAGCGTATAGGTGAACATATCGCCAATATAAAAAGAGGATTTGAGGCACACAGTGTGTCAAAACACTTCCGAGAAAAACATGAACGTGACCCTACACTATTAAAATTCTGTGGGATACAAAAGTTGACAACAAAGTGGCGAGGGTGTCACAAAATCAGAGAAATCTCACGAATGGAAACAAGGTGGATCTACGAGTTGCAAACAATGGTGCCGGGGGGATTAAATGTCGAGCTAGACATAAATTGCTTCATTGCTGATGACTAGAAACTGCGGTGATGTATCATCCACAGCTGTGCCCAAGCGCTATCTGCAATGTGTGTTGGGATGGCGGGATTTTGGAGTACAGTTGTGGAATGACCACACATGCTGCAGATGTCTGTATGCAGATGAAGGAGGGATTCTATAGAACGCAGATGTACCTGAGAAGATGCTTTAACAAGTAGGCCGGCAATTAGTGTATAATGAGGCTGTGGGAAAGGGATGTAATATGGTTCTGTTAAGGGATGAGGATCTGCTAGTATAACACATAAGGATGTGGAAAAAACTATGGCAGACATCTGCGCATGTGTGGCAAGCATGCCCGAAATGTGTGCGAAATGTATGCAGAAGGGGAGACACTGTTGACATTGGATGGAAGAAATGTGTGTGAACACTGATTCAAGTTGCTGTAAAATGGGGTTCAGCAGGGTTCATGAATCATGCAGTCGGATTGCTGGGGGTGTTACGACTTCCGTTCTAAATATGTGGGTGCTAAATCTAGTTGTTTTTCATTTTACTATTTTATTAATTGATCATTTTTAGGTATTAACTATATGTAAAGCGGAAACTCATTCTGAGAAGTTCAGAAGCATGGGTTTGAGGAGATCGCAACTCTGGGCCACCATAAACATGAGGAAAGATGGGTAATGTAGTTTAACATGGGCGGAAGCTGCCTAATGTGCATTGCCTTCCGTGTGGAACACGGAAGATCACACGGTGTTTATTTTAGATGGATTGCCCAATCAGGTTAAGGCAGGGGAGGCTGAGTAGCATCATGGGAGATGTAGTTTAGTTGGATAGAGGCCCTAGCCTATGATGAGCCTGCTTTCTGTGAGGGGGTGGAGCGTTAGGATTCTCAGCCTATTGCGGAGGCTGAGGCAGAGATGAGTGAACTACGCTGAGCGCCGTTGCTGAACATGTGACCTGGGAGTAAGTACTTAGCGTCCTCTCGCTCCTATTGGCCCTAGCCCCTGATGAGTCATAGGACGAAACTAGTTGGGCGTGGCCTAAGGAGCGAGGGACGCTGGAAGAGCTCATAAGGATTTTATATGCGCATTTTGATTCTACTACATTGTAAGTGCACTACGTTTTAATCATTTTAATAAAAGAAGATTTTACACTATGTATGGCCCTGTTTGAGTTCCAGGAAAGCTGTCAACGGAAATATAAGTTTGATGCAAGCGGCAAAAGTGATTGATGCTGGTCTGTGCTGGGTCAGCCAGTTCATGTGGTGAGAGGCTTTATTGATTAACTGGTGGTGGAGCACAGTGAAGCACAGGGTGCTGATATTATACCTTAGGGTGCACTGGTGCATTGGAGTAGATTTAAAGTATACAGTATCACACTATTGGAGTTTTTTTATCTCCTATGTCTGCATGGCTTACTGAGGAGGAAAAGGCTGGGACATCGAGATAATACTGGCTTGGTCCAGAAGCGTGTTTGCTGATCCTGAGAAGGGCAGCTGTGGAATCTGGTGAGCGTATACTGTTACTATAACACTCAGGAACTGTTGAAAATTATCTATGTACTAAAAAGGTCCGGAGGAAGAAACCTGTGGACTGTTATTTGACTCTAACATCAGGGACATTATCATAAGGCCATTTAGATATGGTCACTGTCATGTCTAATTTATGTTTATTATGTTTGATATTGTTCATCTGAAGGTCGAGGATAGCCCTAATTGTCTACTGTAGAGCGCCCTGTCCAACTTTTATATTTCTTGTAGAGTGGCACACACACTTTTTTCAGGTGCGATCCAGGAAAAGTTTTAATCTTTGCAGTCACACTAATCGTGAGGAGCGCACAAATAGGTTTTTTGTTTATTAAGTGTTTCAATTGTGTTATACCTGTGCAGCAAACTCAGTTCCAGTATGGAGGTATTTAATATCAGAAATAGAGGAATTATAGACATTGACAAAATTTTTGTTAAGGAACCTGATCCCAATCACCAAAATGCAGATGGCTTATTTAAGCAACTGCAGCACCTGATGATAAGAGAAACAAACACCTGGTGGGATTTAGCTAGTCTTAAGAAACAAGCAGCCGAGGGGATTATCCCTAAAAGATACAGATGGGATGTATTACCCAATGATGGGGAGGAAAATGATGATAATGACAGGGAACTGGGGGAATTCCTCAATAACTGTGGCATTAACCTTTTAAAACTTCTTGCTAAAAGAAAACAGAATAGATTAGAAAGGTTAGGGAAAGAAATTGATAGTATTAAAAGTAAAATGGAACCATTTAAAGAGGATGAGGAGTTCAATAATAATGCCAATACATTGAACAAAATAATTCAGAAATGTGAAAAGGAAGTGTGTGAGATCAGAATCAGCAGGTTTCAAAATGACTGGCAGGACTATAAGAAAAAGATAGCTTATAAATGGCAGGTAGAAAACAACAAAAGGAAAAAGAAAGAGGAGGAAGCAAACAAGGTGAGTATGGATAATCAGGAGTCCAATGATGAAGGACAACAAACTGGGGGAGGGATGCCCATTTTTGAACGGGAAAGGGTGCAGGACATCGGAGAGGGTAATTGGAGAAGAGGACACCCAGGGGTGAGATATGGTAGAGGTGGATTTGAATCACCCATGAGAAGAAATTTGAGATTTGAAAGGGAGGAGCAATGGGAAATCCCAAGGTACAACAGAGGTAGGGGCCAGAGAGGAAACAGGGGACCCTATGGGGGAGGTCCCCGGAACCAACCACCCATGCCAACCCATAGTCCATATAGGAGGAACCCTGCAAAGGGAAGTTGGGAAGAAAGAGAAAGGAGAAATGAAATGCTACCCACTTACAACAGATATGAACCCCTTGAAAGGGAAACAGATGAGGTTGTTCACCACCATTTTTTGGGGGACAGAAGGGGGGGGGCAGGATCATTGGCCGGAAATAGAATATCAAATACGGAATACAAGGAAAAGAGAAATAGAAGAGGATGCAGAGGGGGCAGACATGAAAAGAAAGAAATAACAAACTCAGGTATATTCAACATCAGCGGGGTGGATATAACCCCGGCTGAGGTGAAGATACTAAATAAGGGTTTAAAATATGCCCCGAAGCAAGGTGTGAACAAATTTGATGTATACATTGACACCCATAAATTTATCCGGAAAATGAATATTAAGAAATATTTCCTTTCAAAGGAGGGCCCCACAAACAGGGCTAACATAGGGGGTACAGCACAGCAGTTTACCCATACCAATCTGAGAAATCGCTCGACATTTAATCCTCCAGACCTAATGAAAGACAGCACTGTAAAGAGTTTTAAAAATATGGTATTAAAAGATTTAGAAACCCTGAAAACTAATAATAACAGAGCAGAATATAAACAGATCAATGAACTGAGTAAGAAGAAGGAAATATTAATTAGACCAGCCGATAAAGGAGGGGGGGTGGTAATTATGCACCAATCACAATACATGCAGGAAGTATATAACATCCTTGGGGACAATGTTACCTATAAACGGTTAAAAGGTGACCCGACAGGTGAGTATAAAGATGAAATGAGAAAGATCCTGAGAAAGGGACTTGAAAAAGGTATACTGAATGATGCTGAGTTTAAATACTTGGTGATTGATGCGCCTCGGATACCGGTCATGTACATTAACCCCAAAATACATAAGAGCCAAACCCAACCCCCCGGCAGGCCAATTATTAGTGGTATTGGAGGGCTAAATCAGAGATTAGGAGAATATGTGGACCGTTTTCTGCAACCGGTTGTGGGCACCCTACCACATCTGTTGAAAGATACCAAGCACTTTCTGCAGACGATTGATGGCATACGAGTTAATGATGATAATATATTGGTCACCGCCGATGTAACGGCATTGTACACAATAATACCGCATGAAAAGGCGCTGGAAGCAGTTGGAAGGGCACTGGAGGAACAAAGATTGCTGAATAGGGAGCAAATTGAATTTATTTTGGAGATATTACAGTTTTCTTTATCACATAATTATTTTTGGTTTGATGGGAAATTTTATTTACAACTGGTGGGCTGCGCTATGGGGGCAAAATATGCCCCTAGCGTAGCAAATATTTTTATGGATCAATGGGAAAGAAAAATATTGGGGATGTCACAAAGCAGCAAGGTGAGGAATTGGCAGCGTTTTATAGACGATTTATTTTGGATATGGGAAGGGAATGTGGAACAACTAAATCAATATGTTAAATGGTTGAATTCCAACGAGTTGGGAATTGAACTCACCATGAAGCACAGCACTGAGGAAATTGATTTTTTAGATATTGTAGTAATGAAAAAAGATGGGACTTTGGGGAGTAAAACTTACTTTAAGAAAACTGACAGGAATTCATATATACCTTTACAGAGCTGCCATCATCCCAACTGGATGGCCAATATCCCCAAGGGCCAGCTAAGTAGGATACGTAGGAATTGTTCCAATACCAGCGATTATATTATGCAGGCTGAAATGCTAATAGAGAGGTTTGTTGAAAAGGGATATAATAGACAATGGTTAGAGTCCATATCAGAGGGTGTGATGCAGGAGGGGAGGGAGAAGTTTCTACAGAATTCTAGGAATACCAATAGTTATAATAGTAACAAGTCCAGTGCCTTTGAACATGCGGTGTTTTTACAATTCAATTCTCAATATAAACAGGTTGAAAGAATATATAAAAAACATTGGGGTCTACTAAGGAACGACCCCGTTCTGGGGAAAATAATCCCAGAACGACCAAAATTTATTTACCGGCGAGCGCAGAATCTGCAGCAAAGATTGGTTAAAACTTTTGTGGAGGGTCCCAAGATAAACAACAAAACAGATGCATGGGGGAATGTAGGGTTTTACCCCTGTCGACAATGCACCACGTGTGAAGTAGCACAGGGAGTAAAAATGAAAGAAATAGTTTCAAACCAAACAGGGAGAAGCTATAAAATAGATGAATTTATCCACTGCTGCAGCACGCATGTGGTTTACCTGCTATGGTGCCCATGCGGGCTGCAGTATGTGGGGAGGACAAAGAGAGCCCTTAAAAAGCGTATAGGTGAACATATCGCCAATATAAAAAGAGGATTTGAGGCACACAGTGTGTCAAAACACTTCCGAGAAAAACATGAACGTGACCCTACACTATTAAAATTCTGTGGGATACAAAAGTTGACAACAAAGTGGCGAGGGTGTCACAAAATCAGAGAAATCTCACGAATGGAAACAAGGTGGATCTACGAGTTGCAAACAATGGTGCCGGGGGGATTAAATGTCGAGCTAGACATAAATTGCTTCATTGCTGATGACTAGAAACTGCGGTGATGTATCATCCACAGCTGTGCCCAAGCGCTATCTGCAATGTGTGTTGGGATGGCGGGATTTTGGAGTACAGTTGTGGAATGACCACACATGCTGCAGATGTCTGTATGCAGATGAAGGAGGGATTCTATAGAACGCAGATGTACCTGAGAAGATGCTTTAACAAGTAGGCCGGCAATTAGTGTATAATGAGGCTGTGGGAAAGGGATGTAATATGGTTCTGTTAAGGGATGAGGATCTGCTAGTATAACACATAAGGATGTGGAAAAAACTATGGCAGACATCTGCGCATGTGTGGCAAGCATGCCCGAAATGTGTGCGAAATGTATGCAGAAGGGGAGACACTGTTGACATTGGATGGAAGAAATGTGTGTGAACACTGATTCAAGTTGCTGTAAAATGGGGTTCAGCAGGGTTCATGAATCATGCAGTCGGATTGCTGGGGGTGTTACGACTACCGTTCTAAATATGTGGGTGCTAAATCTAGTTGTTTTTCATTTTACTATTTTATTAATTGATCATTTTTAGGTATTAACTATATGTAAAGCGGAAACTCATTCTGAGAAGTTCAGAAGCATGGGTTTGAGGAGATCGCAACTCTGGGCCACCATAAACATGAGGAAAGATGGGTAATGTAGTTTAACATGGGCGGAAGCTGCCTAATGTGCATTGCCTTCCGTGTGGAACACGGAAGATCACACGGTGTTTATTTTAGATGGATTGCCCAATCAGGTTAAGGCAGGGGAGGCTGAGTAGCATCATGGGAGATGTAGTTTAGTTGGATAGAGGCCCTAGCCTATGATGAGCCTGCTTTCTGTGAGGGGGTGGAGCGTTAGGATTCTCAGCCTATTGCGGAGGCTGAGGCAGAGATGAGTGAACTACGCTGAGCGCCGTTGCTGAACATGTGACCTGGGAGTAAGTACTTAGCGTCCTCTCGCTCCTATTGGCCCTAGCCCCTGATGAGTCATAGGACGAAACTAGTTGGGCGTGGCCTAAGGAGCGAGGGACGCTGGAAGAGCTCATAAGGATTTTATATGCGCATTTTGATTCTACTACATTGTAAGTGCACTACGTTTTAATCATTTTAATAAAAGAAGATTTTACACTATGTATGGCCCTGTTTGAGTTCCAGGAAAGCTGTCAACGGAAATATAAGTTTGATGCAAGCGGCAAAAGTGATTGATGCTGGTCTGTGCTGGGTCAGCCAGTTCATGTGGTGAGAGGCTTTATTGATTAACTGGTGGTGGAGCACAGTGAAGCACAGGGTGCTGATATTATACCTTAGGGTGCACTGGTGCATTGGAGTAGATTTAAAGTATACAGTATCACACTATTGGAGTTTTTTTATCTCCTATGTCTGCATGGCTTACTGAGGAGGAAAAGGCTGGGACATCGAGATAATACTGGCTTGGTCCAGAAGCGTGTTTGCTGATCCTGAGAAGGGCAGCTGTGGAATCTGGTGAGCGTATACTGTTACTATAACACTCAGGAACTGTTGAAAATTATCTATGTACTAAAAAGGTCCGGAGGAAGAAACCTGTGGACTGTTATTTGACTCTAACATCAGGGACATTATCATATGGCCATTTAGATATGGTCACTGTCATGTCTAATTTATGTTTATTATGTTTGATATTGTTCATCTGAAGGTCGAGGATAGCCCTAATTGTCTACTGTAGAGCGCCCTGTCCAACTTTTATAAGTTTTAAAGTATTAATTTTGCTTTTCAAAAATTGCCATTTGAAAACGTTTTTAATCTTGCCGATCTATTCAGCTTGATTTACAGATCTGGAGATGATGAATACAGCTCTAGAGACATCCCATGTGTGAAATAGGAGACATGGCTTATCATGGATGACTCAGATGAGGGATGCCTGTTATTGCCTCATTCCAACTCACGCCAGGAGATCCATCAGGCTGCTTTTCTAAGTCATCTTTGAAAGCTAAAAAAGATACTTCAAAAGATATTTTAATAACTGCAAAGTTGGAGGGGTGTCGCAGCAACCTCAGGCAAAAAGGTACAGGAGACAAAAACGGGAGCCCAAATAGTGTAGTATGTTAGATAGGAAGAGCGTGAAGAAAAGAAATTTGAAATACTACTCACAAAGGCGGGTTGCAAGGGGACAACCAACCGCAGGAAGCAGGTGGAGACAATGAACCTGACTCCACTCCGGGTGGTCCGGCCAGACCTGGGTGTGGTCGCTCTCTTTATGAAAAGTGACAATGAACCTCTGTGGTAAGGACCACAGGTGTTCTGTCTCAACCCCTACAACATGTTGGGCAGTAAGTTAAGCACATTTAAAGGGAAAGAGGTGCCCTTGTATGTATAAGATGGCT
The DNA here is from genome assembly GCF_040937935.1 of Hyperolius riggenbachi. Taxonomy (NCBI): domain Eukaryota; kingdom Metazoa; phylum Chordata; class Amphibia; order Anura; family Hyperoliidae; genus Hyperolius; species Hyperolius riggenbachi. Next base: position 499,495,144 of record NC_090649.1, read on the forward strand.
TAAAACCAGTTTAAAATCGAAAAAGGTGAGGTGGCATATCCTCAATAACAAAATTCGTGTATGAACAAATAATTTTATTTAGCATGGGCAACACGTTTTGCGGGTCTCAGCCCGCTTCCTCAGGCCAATCACAGTGCCAATTGTAAGAATCTATACGTTGGTTGCTATGGTCAACACTACACCTTCGAGGAGAACGCCAGCGCATACCACTAAGGCTGCATCTGAAATGACCACCAGCTCAGTGTGCAGCACCTAAATAGATTTTCTGCACACTTCGCATTCAATTCAAATGCAAATCATATGCAAATCTGCTACTGCTTATCATGCAAACAGGAAACTCAGGAGGAGTATTAACCATTCAATTGCAACATGTGTTTAGGGATACGCAGCCTTCCCCCCACCTTTTCTTAACTTTGTAACTATGTAACTATCAAGTTAGCTGCTCCCAGCCCCTCCTCCTGAGTTTCCTGTTTGCATAATAAGTAGTAGCATATTTGCATATGATTTACATCTGAATTGAATGCGAAGTGTGCAGAAAATCTATTTAGGTGCTGCACACTGAGCTGGTGGTCATTTCAGATGCAGCCTTAGTAGTATGCGCTGGCGTTCTCCTCGCTGTTCAACAAAATGTAAATTACACTTTTTATTTTTTGCTTAGCTGCTCCCAAGGTTTTAAATTTAGGTTAGGTCACTTGCCCGGAGGTTTGCCTCACCGTGGTGCAAGTGTCTAGTATAATATACTTTGCATGCAAACCACATTGGAAGTTAAAGTTCCTCCTAGTTTAATAAATGTTAGCACTTGTCTAGGATGCAGGGCATGCATTTTTCAGTCTGACAGAGGCGGTGTATGCCTGTGCGATTAACCATTCAATTGCAACATGTGTTTAGGGATGCGCAGCCTTCCCCCCACCTTTTCTTAACACTACACCTTCGTTCGGCACCATATCACAGGAAGTGTGATAACTTGACTCTCATCACAGCAACAGCATAGGAGATAGAACTCCTTAGACGTCATCAAGGTTTCAGGAGTTTATTTAGTAAACAGATATACAGTTGCTTATCTCTACATGTTTGTTGCACCTCAGCGAAGCAATTGGTCTGTAGTAAGTCATTTTTGCATTGCAGGCTCTTGGTCCATTCCTTTTGAATGGAAACCAGGCTTTCTCTTATGTTACATCTATACTACGTTGCATTTAGGCCTATATACAGCATACAGTTAGATAGGATGACAAAACATTACTAAAAGAGTAGAAAGTGGAAGTCATCAGCCAGAAGTCAGAATCATCAGCCAGAAGTCAGAAGCAGCAGCAGCACCTGCCAAATCCACATACCCCCCCCCCCCCCCTCCCGGGAGCTCATTAGCTCTTCCTATATACTAACTCTAAAGCGTTAAATATGACATCATCTGAGCAGGGACGGATCAATACCTCATTGCCTGCTATTGACTGATAAGTCCCCGTGATATCATGGCAAGCACAGTCTTTACTGCGCATGGCCTAGAAAATTCCACGTTCCAAGCACCGGTCACCTTGTTCTGAGGAGGCCATTGTTTACTGTACTTGTGAGAATATTTTCATAACAATGGCTCATGTTTATGTTGTTCGTCGCCAGCTGGTCTGGCCTCTGCACTGGATATCTCTGATACAGCCTTGGGATTTCCAGTACAATGTTCTACTGAAAATCAGAACTGTCTTTACTTATCTCTAAGAGAAATTCTCCTTAAATGGCGATCTGCACATCAAGTCTTTTAACTAACTCAGTTAAAGTAACTGAGGCCTATGAATCCAAGCGTATAATACTTAAAATCTAACACCAATTAGAAGAAAAACCAATAGCAAAGGGAGCTGGTTTTTCTTCTAATTGGCACAGGGATTGGCCTGAGGAAGTGGGCTGAGACCAGCGAAACGTTTTGCCTGTGCTAAATATAATTCTTTGTTCATACAAGAATGTTGTTTTTTGAGGTAAACCACCTCACCTTTTTTGATTTTAAAATGGTTTTAATCCATGTTATACATACCAGGGAGCCTCTTTCCCTTTAACTGTGATTTGAATAATTGATCACACGTTGACTCACATGTCAATAGGTACTGAGGAGGCCACATAATAACATGACTCCTCTTCCATACGTAATCAGGATGGATTTGTTTCCTACAGTGGCATCTGCACCGGGGCCATCACAAAGGGTTATAACTTTGCATCATTTGTATGTTGATTTTTCTTTCCTATTTCGCCTGGCAGTCAGTGGTGGGTGTTGGTTATACGGGGTTCTCACTGGTGGGTCATCAATATTATTCATAGCAGATTCACTTTTATTAAACATCATGGCTATATTCAGGCATGTGGGATTGTTTGATCGTAGATAAAGCTTTCCTTCTGAGTGACACATACTTTTCATTGAAGTTCTTTAGCCCTGGATATAACATTCTGAGTCTTGAATTCCTTTATTATGGCTGTTGCCATGACAATCTATTTGTATTTGCATCATCGCGGATATGATGTATAGCTTCGCTCTGAACCCTGAATGCCTTTTGAATCCTGTGAACTTCTGGAACTTCGAGCTCAGTGAACGTGAAATGACGATATGTTTACTATCCCTGAGCTTCGTAGTTATGTGCCGCCTACAATATTACATTTTGTTTTATTCAAAGCATTATGACTGGTCCACACATTCCAGTCTAAATCCAGCTGGCTCTATTAAGGGCTTCATTTCCTCTGGGATATAGTTTTTTTATTCGGTTTGTTTGTCAGGAATAGAGATGGCCTGAACTGTTCTGCTGGCGAATGGTTTGCGTTGAAAAATACGTATTTACGTTTGCCCGCATAGGCAAACACATGGCATGTTCGACTTGCCCCTATTCATTATAGTTGAGCCAAACTTTGACCCCTCACCTCAGAGTCAGCAGGTCCTAGTAGTGCACCGACCATAACCCAGTAATCCTTCACCACCACTACTGGTATCTAGTATCCACTACTCCCCCCTGTATAAGGCCTCAGTTCAGAATCAGTGGTTTTATGGTCACTTAACTGTCATTCAACTACCTCAGCCTGACTGTAGGGTCTGGAAAACCGCGATCACCTGCACTCCCACAAATGTGCGCACAAGCACAATGGCCACTACACACCACTACACAAAGACTGCCACCAAGAGGACTAACATTTATGTCCTGGAAGTGTCAACTAGTAAAAACAATGATTTTCTCACCTGACGTTATCACTAAAGCTCTTTGCAGTTGTTTGCAGTGTGTTAAATGTGGTGTTTCATCTGTCAGTGTGAACTAGGCATAACCCTCATACTACCACATCGCCATGTATGCACGTCAAGCATTTTAAAGGGGCACTGTGGTGAAAAATTTAAAATATGTGCAAACATAGACAAATAAAAAGTATGTTTTCTCCAGAGTAAAATGATGAGCCATAAATTACTTTTCTCCTATGTTGCTGTCACTTACAGTAGGTAGTAGAAATCTGACAGAAGTGAGTGACTCGCGTCGCTCTGATTGGCTGATTGCTAGGGGGCGTGGTGCTGGGCTCTCCTCGGCTTCTTAAAGAGAATCTGTATTGTTAAAATCGCACAAAAGTAAACATACCAGTGCGTTAGGGGACATCTCCTATTACCCTCTGTCACAATTTCGCCGCTCCTCGCCGCATTAAAAGTGGTTAAAAACAGTTTTAAAAAGGTTGTTTATAAACAAACAAAATGGCCACCAAAACAGGAAGTAGGTTGATGTACAGTATGTCCACACATAGAAAATACATCCATACACAAGCAGGCTGTATACACCCTTCCTTTTGAATCTCAAGAGATCATTTGTGTGTTTCTTTCCCCCTGCAGTTCTCATGCACTGAGGTTTCAGGCTGCTCGTTTCTTCCTGCAAACAGCTTTGCCTGTGTCTGTAATTCTTCAGTATGTGAAAGCCCAGCCAGCTCAGAGGACGATTTATCCAGCTTGTAAAAGATGAGAGAAGAGAGAAGCTGCCCTAATCTAAATAATACACAGGCAGTGTGCATAGAGGGGCCTGGAAGGGGGAGTTCATAGCAGAACCACAACACTGAAGAACTTGGCAGCCTTCCAGACACAGGCTGACAAGTCTGACAGGGGAAAGATACATTGATTTATTACAGAGACTATGATAGTAGAAAGTGCTGCAGTAAGCCAGAACACATTAGAATAGCTTTTGGAACTTGTAGGATGATAAAAAACAGGATGCAATTTTTGTTACGGAGTCTCTTTAAGCCTTCACAGATCATTGGCAACTCATCTGCTGTTAGGAATACACTCGTGCTAGCGCTCAGACCTAGTGAGGTTCCTGTTGATGATAGATGTATATGCAGTGTTTGCGATATACATCTATCTATAGTTAGTTATTATTATATTGTACTCTGATAACCTGTGTATGATTCTGGCTACTCTCGGACCTTGCTATTGCTAAACGATTCTGTACCTCTGCCTTTCTGACTTAAGTTGCTGAACCTCTGCCTGATATTAACTACTCTCTCGCCTCCTGATTTTGTACTATCTCTACCTGCCTGTTATCGAACCTTGCCTGTCTGACTACATTACTCACCAGTGGGCCCTAGCCACTGGTGAGGTTCTCTAGCTATTAGAACCTACCAGCCCCTCTGGTGAGGTTCAGGCTTACTTGCATAGCTCCAGTGACTGATAGTACCTTACCAGCTCCTCTAGCAAGGTCTAGTTAAACTATTCAGTCATTTGTGCTGTTAGTACCTTACCAGCTCCTCTGGTAAGGTTTAGCCAAACTTTGTTAATTCTTTCATTATTAGTACTTTGCCAGCTCCTCTGGTAAAGGTATTGTTATTTGTGTTGGTAGACCCTCCAGCTCCTCTGGAAAAGTCTATACTGTTGCACCAAACACCACACCTTACTCTCAGCTAGCTATACTAGTATTATTGGTGATACTGCAGATCACCACATAGGTATAGCGTCTGTATTATTGGTGATTCTGCAGATCACAAATAATCAGATGTCTGAGTTGCAGCACCCAATCGTTACAGATATTCCCTAAAAAGGGTTTAAATAATGATGCTGGCCAGCTTCTACTGCTCGTTACACAGTTTTTTGGCAGTTGGACAGAGCAACTGCCATTCACTAAGTGCTTTTGAAAATAAATAAATCCCAGAAAATCCCCCATGAAGAGATGGACTAGTCCAAAACCTGTCACTTCTGTAACATTTTGTCTACCTACTGTAAGTGACAGCAACATAGAAGAAAATTAATTTATGGCTCAATTTACTCTGGCAAAAATGTACTTTTTATTTGTCTATGTTTGCACATATTTTAAATTTTACAATTTTTCCCCATAGTGCCCCTTGAAAGCACTTAATTCCATAAATTTAGGAATGTATTGTGATTCCTGCCCTTTAGGGATTAAAACATGACTCTACATGACTGTCAACTCCGTAATTTTTGGTGGGACGTTTGCCATGGATCCCACTCTGGCATGCACTTATCCAGTATCCAGGTGGTAGACCCCTTGAAACAACTTTGCCAAAAAAACAGTCTTTCTAGGTTTTAGAATTTGCCTGCCCGTTGTAGTCTATGGCAGTTCACCAGATTCGCCTGTTCGCCAACTTTTGTGGAAAATTTAGGAACAGGCCCCTGGATTTATCCATTTAACATGCCAGTGTATATATATTCTATATTTTGTTGGGTTTGCACCTTAATTTTGTTAAAAAAATGTGGCCTCTTTATTTTTTATTTTAATGTTTTGCTTTAGCTAATGATTTGTCATGGATACATTACTTCTAATCCATTCACCACCATGGACTCCTTTTTGAGAACTATCATAAAATACAATAATTACTGTTATACTTGACCACCTGTTATAAGCTATTTGTATTGTTGGACTAATTAGTGCCCATTTTTTATTACCATATTGCATGAGCTGCCGTCTTTATAAAGAGATTGTGAGAAAGAATGTGTGTCTGTATTTTATGCCATAAAGCGGATAGGTTTATTATACACATTGTTTATATCTGGTAAATTGCTCACACGGTACATTGCATCCCTTTCCTTTATTAACCTGGTCCATAATACAGCTGGAACGCTAACCAGAAATGTGGACTTCTCTCTTGTGGTTGCGATCTTTTGACCTCTGCAGGACCAAGCGATGTTTAGGACAATGTGGACTCATGGAGCATGAGTCAGAATTCTCAGATGCAGTGCAGAGTACAGGCTACCGATCTACTGACTTCCACAATGGTCAGCTTCAGTTTTCAGTCCTGTCATTCATCTTTCAATTCTCTGTTTTGTGTCCTGCGATCCTTTCCCTCACTTGTCTATTTGTTTATTAGTTTCCGATATATCTTCCATGTAGGCACTTCAGCTCGTAACCACATATGTACTGTTACTTGTATACAATAAGTTGATGCCTTTTTAGGAATGCAGAATTTATTCCCTCTTGGTGATAGCATTGCAAGAACCCCACGTTAGGCAAGAATATGTGCTCCAGCTGCATAAAAATGAACACTGTAAAAAAGGTGCTGGACATTGGGCACTACAAAAAAAATGTATGATATTTACTACTTAATTCCAATAGTAAAATATCGCTAATCTTTACCAATGTTTTACTATAACCTATCCTAACTGTACTCTAACACAGAACCCTCCCTCTACCGATCCTAGCCCTAAGACCCCATGGTGGTGGTTAACCTTAACCCCCTCCTGGTGGTGCATACCCTTAACCCAATCTTTAAATTAACTACTGAATCCTAAAATTAAAGAGAGGATGTTAGTTTACAAAGAGGAATGCAAGTGATAACAACTCTAAAGTGTATGAGGAGTTATCACCTGGCCTAAACTGTAGTTAAGTGGAGTTTTACTAGAGACTGCAATGCAAAGTGAAGGATTCTGAGCAGTTTTTAGTATTTTATGCAGAAGGGCACTCTGTATAGAGAGAGTTCTGTCCCTTTCCAGATCGGCATTTACTGCGCTTGTGCAGAGTGCCCCAGGCCAAGTGAGCGCGATCACAAACTGCACGGGCACGCGCTCATGCAGGCGCAGTAGATGCTGACCTGGAGAGGTTCGTATCTGCAATGGAGGGGATCCCGAGACACCAGAGCTGCGGCAAAGGACAGATAGGCTGCCAGGAGCTGGAGGAAGCCCCAGGTAAGTAGATTTTTTTTCCTCTGACCTTTCCTCGGACTGGAGTGATAAGTTAACACTCTTGCTGTGAAAACTATCATTACATGTTAATAAGGAAAGCTAAGGCTTCTTTAGTGAAGTAACACAAAATACAGATGGATGCGTGGTGATACGTTTTCATTCAGTTACCCCAGGAGGGGAGGGTTTTACCAAGGAAGAAGAGGGGACCCAATCAAAGAGAAGCGGGACCAAGGACCAGTGAGACACCGATATTAGAAGTAAATGTGGCTATACATCAGAGAGGGACCTATTACCTGCCCATAAACTGCACAAAAATTTGCAATACATTTCAGCATGAAATCTATTGAAAATCATCTTGCTGTGTCCGCCCCCCCCCCCCCCCCCCGTGTATATGTACCCTCCCAGACACCCTTACCAGGACCATGTGCAGTGGTAAAGGCTCGCCTGTCCACCATCATGAATACTGGCCCTCTGCGGTGTCCAGAGTCACTGCAAGCTCCTGTATCATGTGACACCTGCGCATATAGTGATGTCACTTCCTGCACCAGGGTCATGTGAAACAGGTACTCGTGGTCGTGCCGGACACCGGAGGAGGCCAGGATTCACATGAGTGAGACACGTGAGCCTTCAGCAATGCACACAAGCTTGGGGGTAACACATATACAATTTGGGGGACATCAGCTGGTGGACCATCAGTAGCAGGGGTGCTTGGATACCCCTTTTTAAAATCCGAATTGATTCGGATCCGGGTACCCAGATATCCTGATCCGAATCGGATATCCGAATCCGAATTTTTTGTTATCCAAGTAAACTCGGATATCCGAACCCAATATCCATATTATCCGGCCGGATTCGGATAACCGGATAGTAAACCGGAAGTGACCTGAAAATGGCTTAAAATGCTTCCAAAAGTCTCCTCAAATGGCAAGAACCCCTTTCAGAGGTCTCTCTCTCTCTCTCTCTCTCTCTCTCTCTTTTCTCTCTCTCTCTGTGATTTTTGCCATTGAAGGTGATTTTGGCTTCTGCTCGGATATCTGAACTAACTATCCGCCCGGATTTCAGATTTCAGATGGGAAATCCGAGTTTGCTCGGATAGTCTATTCGGATTTTAAAAAATATCTGAATTGCTATTCAAAGTTCGGAAAGTGGAAGAAGTTCGGATTATCTGGGTAGTTTGGATATCTGAAATCTTGCTGAGCACCACTGATCAGTAGTCACAATATGGAATGCCGTTACTGCCACACACCAAATCAAGTGTTTGTCAGACGCGGAGCTAGGGGGGGTCGGGGTAGGACAGGTGCCCCCGGGCGCTAGGTCCCCGAGGGCGCCCAGCTGAGCTGCAGGGTTTTTCTTTTGGGGTGGAGGGGAGCAGCGCAGAGAAGAGGGAGAGCTGTGAGCAGCGGTGGAGAAGGGGGGCCATCTCCCCCCTCCTTCTCTCACCTTAGTGCTCTCCCTCCCTCGCTGTCCCTCCACAACTAATGTCCGGGTGGCTGGTAGCGGCGGGCGGGACTTACCTCCGTCTCGCTCCAGCGCCGGAAGTTTGGGTCCTGCAGCCGCTGTTCTGGTCTGGACTAGTGTTGGGCGAACAGTGTTCGCCACTGTTCGGGTTCTGCAGAACATCACCCTGTTCGGGTGATGTTCGAGTTCGGCCGAACACCTGACGGTGCTCGGCCAAACCGTTCGGCCATATGGCCGAACTAAGAGCGCATGGCCGAACGTTCCCCGAACGTTCGGCTAGCGCTGTGATTGGCCGAACGGGTCACGTGGTTCGGACCCGAACGCGCTCTGATTGGCCGAACTGTCACGTGGTTCGGGTAAATAAATACCCGAACCACGTCATATCTCCGCCATTTGTCTGTGGGTTTAGCTTTGGGTAGGCAGGCAGGGTAGTTCGCGCTCCAGCCACGCTAGCCAGGGTCCCCCCTGTCATTGTGTCACTGCTGGGAACAGTAGTACACCGCTTGCTCAGCCACACTATATAGCATTCTGTTTACTGCCACTCTGTGTACCTCGCTCAGCCACACTATATAGCATTCTGTTTACTGCCACTCTGTGTCTGCTGGGAATAGTAGTACACCGCTTGCTCAGCCACACTATATAGCATTCTGTTTACTGCCACTCTGTGTACCTCGCTCAGCCACACTATATAGCATTCTGTTTACTGCCACTCTGTGTCTGCTGGGAATAGTGGTACACCGCTCGCTCAGCCACACTATATAGCATTCTGTTCACTGTTCTGTGTCTGCTGGGAATAGTGGTACACCGCTCGCTCAGCCACACTATATAGCATTCTGTTTACTGTTCTGTGTCTGCTGGGAATAGTGGTACACCGCTCGCTCATCCACACTATATAGCATTCTGTTCACTGTTCTGTGTCTGCTGGGAATAGTGGTACACCGCTCGCTCAGCCACACTATATAGCATTCTGTTCACTGTTCTGTGTCTGCTGGGAATAGTGGTACACCGCTCGCTCAGCCACACTATATAGCATTCTGTTCACTGTTCTGTGTCTGCTGGGAATAGTGGTACACCGCTCGCTCAGCCACACTATATAGCATTCTGTTTACTGTTCTGTGTCTGCTGGGAATAGTGGTACACCGCTCGCTCAGCCACACTATATAGCATTCTGTTTACTGTTCTGTGTCTGCTGGGAATAGTGGTACACCGCTCGCTCAGCCACACTATATAGCATTCTGTTTACTGTTCTGTGTCTGCTGGGAACAGTAGTACACCGCTCACTCAGCCAGAGTATATAGCATTGTGTTTACTGCCACTCTGTGTACACCGCTCAGCCAGACTATATACCATTGTTTACTGACACTCTGTGTACACCGCTCAGCCAGACTATATACCATTGTTTACTGACACTCTGTGTACACCGCTCAGCCAGACTATATACCATTGTTTACTGACACTCTGTGTACACCGCTCAGCCAGACTATATACCATTGTTTACTGCCACTCTGATTCTGCTGGGAACAGTAGTACACCGCTCGCTCAGCCAGACTATATACCATTGTTTACTGACACTATATAGCAGACTATATAGCATTGTGTGTACACCGCTCAGCCAGACTATATACCATTGTTTACTGACACTCTGTGTACACCGCTCAGCCAGACTATATACCATTGTTTACTGCCACTCTGATTCTGCTGGGAACAGTAGTACACCGCTCGCTCAGCCAGACTATATACCATTGTTTACTGACACTCTGTGTACACCGCTCAGCCAGACTATATACCATTGTTTACTGCCACTCTGATTCTGCTGGGAACAGTAGTACACCGCTCGCTCAGCCAGACTATATAGCATTGTGTTTACTGCCACTCTGTGTACACCGCTCAGCCACACTATATAGCATTGCGTACTCTGCCAGTCAGTGTGTATATTGCTGGGATCAGTAATACTCCACTCACCGTCAACCACTATATGAGCTCAACATGAGTTCCCCAGAGACCTCCGCTGTGAGCAGCACTCCCAACAACAGCAACAGCCAACGCCCCACGCAAGCTATAACATCCACCCCAGCAGCCAGTGGTCAGCAGCAGCCCTCCCCGGAGGAGAACGTTGTGTCCATCAGTCCGTCGCCAGAGCGATTAATGAGGGCTGCCATTGAGGAGATGGTGGGGCCTGATGTGGAGGAGGAGGTCTGGCTCAGGCCAGCATCCCAAGTTAATGTTGAGGACGATGAGGGGTCTGTGTCTGGGGATGTTGGGGTGGCAGAGGTGGTGGGTGGGTCAGACTCAGGAGAAGAGTTGTATGATGAGGATGATGATCGGGACCATCTGTATGTGCCTCAGAGTCCGACCCCGGAAAACATGTTGTATCGTGTGTTTAGGTACTAAAATCTGCGTTCCCTCCCAGTAGTGTTGGGCGAACAGTGTTTGCCACTGTTCGGGTTCTGCAGAACATCACCCTGTTCGGGGTGACTATATAGCAGACTATATAGCATTGTGTTTAATGCCACTCTGTGTACACGGCTCAGCCACACTATATAGCATTGTGTTTACTTCCACTCTGTGTCTGCTGGGAACAGTAGTACACCGCTCACCCGCCACTGTATAGCATTGTGCTCTGTGTCACTGCTGACAATAGTGGTACACCGCTCACCCACCACTGTATAGCATTTCTGTACTGCCACTGTACTGCTGCCAGTCAGCGTGTACTTTAAGGATAAGTGAAATGAGGAAGAAATCCGGTGAAAGAGGGAGGGGCAAGGGAAGAGGTGTTTCCCCTGACGGTTCACGTACAGGCCACAGGGGAGCACCCAAGAAAACCCACTCAATACTGCCCATGTTGTCCAGGACAACAACCCTCACAGATCCAAAAGAGCAGGACCAGATAATTACTTGGATGACCTCTCAAGCGTCCAGCAGTGGGTTAAGCAGCACCAGCACATCACGCACGAGGTCCGAGTCCTCAGCCAGTTAAAGTCTGGGCTTTCTTTGAAGACTGCACTGAGGATGTTACCATGGCGATTTGCAAGGTGTGCAAGACCCGCCTGAGCAGGGGGAAAAGTATTAACAACCTCTCCACCACCAGCATGAGCCGCCACATTCTATCCAAACATCCCACTCTGTGGGCAAACGCGGCAGGACAGGGTACCACCAGCAACACTGCCTTTCTTGGGTTCACCAGACTCACCACCAGACCCGCCTCAGCAGCAGCAGTAGCCCAGCCATTGCGTGGTTCACAACATTCACAAACATCAGACGATGCTGACACTGTCACTTTCCGGACTAGTGCTCTTGAGGTCTCCCAGTGTTCATCAAACACAACAACCAACAGCCCTTCGGTGTGCAGCGCTACGGTTGAGTTGTCTGTCTCTGAGATGTTTGAGCACAAGAGGAAATTGCCAGCAAATGACCCCCGGGCCGTGGCAGTAACAGCCAGCCAGCATAGCCAAGCTTCTGGCCTGCGAAATGCTGCCATATCGAGTGGTGGAGACAAACAGCTTCAAGGGCATGATGTCAGTGGCCATCCCACGTTACGTGGTTCCCAGCCGCTACCACTTTGCGCGCTCTGCAGTGCCTGAGTTGCATGAGCACGTGGTCAGCTAAATAACCCGAAGCTTGAAGAATGCCGTTGCCTGCAAGGTTCACCTCACCACTGACACCTGGACGAGTGCGTTCGGCCAGGGTCGATACATCTCCCTTACCGCGCACTGGGTGAACCTTGTGGAGCCTGGCAGCGATTCCTCACCTGCTACGGCGCGGGTGTTGCCCACGCCACAAACAGCTGGATAACAACAGCAGCACCTACCTCTCTGACTCCTTCTCCTCCAACGCATCTCAAAGCTGTACCTCATCCGGAAATGCTAACCCAGCACCAGCAGCAGTAGGATCGTGGAAGCAGTGCAGCACAGCTGTTGGCATGCGTCAGCAAGCGTTGCTGAATCTGATCTGCCTTGGGGATAAGCAGCACACAGGGGAGGAAATTTGGAGGGGAATAAAGGAACAGACGGATTTGTGGCTGGCACCGCTGGACCTGAAACCGGGCATGAAGCTAGACACCTGGCACGAACTGGCAATGTACGCAATAGAGGTGCTGGCTTGCCCGGCAGCCAGCGTTATGTCGGAACGCTGTTTCAGTGCTGCCGGAGGCATCATCACAGATCGGCGTATCCGCCTCTCCACAGAAAATGCAGACCGTCTGACTCAAATTAAAATGAATCAATCCTGGATTGGAAACGACTACGCAACACTCCTGGACCCCAACCAAGTAACATGACCGATGAACATCTGGGATGGTTTAGCGTTTCCGGTCCCTGTTTATTGAACCTCTCATCTGTATTACATTTATGACTGCATGGCGGCAAAAAGCATTGCTGCTATATCCGCACGCTTTTTGTCCTCATGCAAGGCCTGGGTTGTTGTGTCTCACAAAGCGTGGCCTTCTCCTCCTGCGCCTCCTCCTGTTCCATCACGTGTGCTGCTGCTGCTGCTGCTGGGTTACCGTTGCCGGTCCCTGTTTATGGAACCTCTTATCTTTATTACATTTATGACTACATGGCGGTACAAAGCATGCTATCCGCACGCTTTTTGTCCTCATGCAAGGCCTGGGTTGTTGTGTCTCACAAAGCGTGGCCTTCTCCTCCTGCGCCTCCTCCTGTTCCATCACGTGTGCTGCTGCTGCTGCTGCTGCTGGGTTAGCGTTGCCGCGTGGTCCCTGTTTATTGAACCTCTTATCTTTATTACATTTATGACTACATGGCGGTACAAAGCATGCTATCCGCACGCTTTTTGTCCTCATGCAAGGCCTGGGTTGTTGTGTCTCACAAAGCGTGGCCTTCTCCTCCTGCGCCTCCTCCTGTTCCATCACGTGTGCTGCTGCTGCTGCTGCTGCTGGGTTAGCGTTGCCGCGTGGTCCCTGTTTATTGAACCTCTTATCTTTATTACATTTATGACTACATGGCGGTACAAAGCATGCTATCCGCACGCTTTTTGTCCTCATGCAAGGCCTGGGTTGTTGTGTCTCACAAAGCGTGGCCTTCTCCTCCTGCGCCTCCTCCTGTTCCATCACGTGTGCTGCTGCTGCTGCTCCTGCTGGGTTAGCGTTGCCGCGTGGTCCCTGTTTATTGAACCTCTTATCTTTATTACATTTATGACTACATGGCGGTACAAAGCATGCTATCCGCACGCTTTTTGTCCTCATGCAAGGCCTGGGTTGTTGTGTCTCACAAAGCGTGGCCTTCTCCTCCTGCGCCTCCTCCTGTTCCATCACGTGTGCTGCTGCTGGGTTAGCGTTGCCGCGTGGTCCCTGTTTATTGAACCACTTATCTTTATTACATTTATGACTGCATGGTGGTACAAAGCATGCTATCCGCACGCTTCTTGTCCTCATGCAAGGCCTGGGTTGTTGTGTCTCAAAGCGTGGCCTTCTCCTCCTGCGCCACCCTCCTCCTGTTCCATCACGTGTGCTGCTGCTGGATTAGCATTACCGGTCCCTTTTCCTGGAACCTCTTATATGTATTACATTTATGACTGCATGCCGACAAAAAGCATGTTACCTGTGCAAAGAAAACAGACATTTCCCGCATTTAAAAGACAGTTTTCCCTTTGAAACTTTAAAATCGATTTTCTCAAAAACTATAAGCTCTTTTTGCTAAATTTTTTTTCCTCTTGTACCCACTCCCAAGGTGCATATACCCTGTAAATTTGGGGTATGTAGCATGTAAGGAGGCTTTACAAACCACAAAAGTTCGGGTCCCCATTGACTTCCATTATGTTCGGAGTTCGGGTCGAACACCCGAACATCGCGGCCATGTTCGGCCTGTTCGGCCCGAACCCGAACATCTAGATGTTCGCCCAACACTAGTCTGGACTAGTGTTGGGCGAACACCTAGATGTTCGGGTTCGGGCCGAAAAGGCCGAACATGGCCGCGATGTTCGGGTGTTCGAGCCGAACTCCGAACATAATGGAAGTCAATGGGGACCCGAACTTTTGTGCTTTGTAAAGCCTCCTTACATGCTACATACCCCAAATTTACAGGGTATGTGCACCTTGGGAGTGGGTACAAGAGGAAAAAAAATTTAGCAAAAAGAGCTTATAGTTTTTGAGAAAATCGATTTTAAAGTTTCAAAGGGAAAACTGTCTTTTAAATGCGGGAAATGTCTGTTTTCTTTGCACAGGTAACATGCTTTTTGTCGGCATGCAGTCATAAATGTAATACATATAAGAGGTTCCAGGAAAAGGGACCGGTAACGCTAACCCAGCAGCAGCACACGTGATGGAACAGAAGGAGGGTGGCGCAGGAGGAGAAGGCCACGCTTTGAGACACAACAACCCAGGCCTTGCATGAGGACAAGAAGCGTGCGGATAGCAATTTGCGTTTTGTCGCCATGCAGTCATAAATTTAATACAGATGAGAGGTTCAATAAACAGGGACCGGAAACGCTAACCCATCACAGATGTTCATTGTTCATGTTACTTGGTTGGGGTCCGGGAGTGTTGCGTAGTCGTTTCCAATCCAGGATTGATTCATTTTGATTTGAGTCAGACGGTCTGCATTTTCTGTGGAGAGGCGGTTACGCCGATCTGTGACGATGCCTCCGGCAGCACTAAAACAGCGTTCCGACATAACGCTGGCTGCCGGGCAAGCCAGCACCTCTATTGCGTACATTGCTAGTTTGTGCCAGGTGTCTAGCTTCGATACCCAATAGTTGAAGGGTGCAGATGGATTGTTCAACACAGCTATGCCATCTGACATGTAGTCCTTGACCATCTTCTCCAGGTGATCGGTGTTGGAGGTGGATCTGCACGCTTGCTGTTCTGTGTGCTGCTGCATGGGTGTCAGAAAATTTTCCCACTCCAAGGACACTGCCGATACCATTCCCTTTTGGTCACTAGCTGCGGCTTGTGTTGTTTGCTGCCCTCCTGGTCGTCCTGGGTTTGCGGAAGTCAGTCTGTCGGCGTACAACTGGCTAGAGGAGGGGGAGGATGTCAATCTCCTCTCTAAAGTCTCCACAAGGGCCTGCTGGTATTCTTCCATTTTGACCTGTCGGACTCTTTCTTCAAGCAGTTTTGGAACATTGTGTTTGTACCGTGGATCCAGAAGGGTATAAACCCAGTAATTGGTGTTGTCCAGAATGCGCACAATGCGTGGGTCGCGTTCAATGCAGTCCTAGGCCGAAGAGGTCATAGCCTAGGGTCACAAAAACCTGTTTATTTGGGCTATTTCAATGGTAGTGATGGTGACGTACATAAATCTAAGCCATGGCCGTTAGCAACGTCTGAATTTCACGAAATGTCTCATGCAGGTAGAAGACATATTGTTAGACTTGGATTCCAAAGATGGGGTCCCTACATCTCTGCAAACCAGAGTTACAGGGGTCCAAAATTGGTAAAATCCCCCATAGACTTTCATTGCCTCCCTATTTCACTTTCCAAAATCTCACATCTTTTCAAAGGGCAATGGCTCAGCAGTACCAAATTTTCTAGCATTGTAGGGACCCTTAGGGGGAACATGACTGGTGAGTTTCGGGCCCCTAGGACAAAGAGGTCATAGCCTAGGGTCACAAAAACCTGTTTATTTGGGCTATTTCAATGGTAGTGATGGTGACGTACATAAATCTCAGCTATGGCCGTTAGCAACGTCTGAATTTCACGAAATGTCTCATGCAGGTAGAAGACATATTGTTAGACTTGGATTCCAAAGATGGGGTCCCTACATCTCTGCAAACTAGAGTTACAGGAGTCCAAAATTGGTAAAATCCCCCATAGA
This sequence comes from Hyperolius riggenbachi, assembly GCF_040937935.1. NCBI lineage: Eukaryota > Metazoa > Chordata > Amphibia > Anura > Hyperoliidae > Hyperolius > Hyperolius riggenbachi. The sequence goes on from NC_090649.1 coordinate 499,511,494, forward strand.
CTTTCATTGCCTCCCTATTTCACTTTCCAAAATCTCACATCTTTTCAAAGGGCAATGGCTCAGCAGTACCAAATTTTCTAGCATTGTAGGGACCCTTAGGGGGAACATGACTGGTGAGTTTCGGGCCCCTAGGCCAAAGAGGTCATAGCCTAGGGTCACAAAAACCTGTTTATTTGGGCTATTTCAATGGTAGTGATGGTGACGTACATAAATCTCAGCTATGGCCGTTAGCAACGTCTGAATTTCACGAAATGTCTCATGCAGGTAGAAGACATATTGTTAAACTTGGATTCCAAAGATGGGGTCCCTACATCTCTGCAATCCAGAGTTACAGGGGTCCAAAATTGGTAAAATCCCCCATAGGCTTTAATTGGGCCTACTATTTACCGTTCCAAAATCTCACACCATTTCAAAGGGCAATGGCTCAGCAGTGGCAAAACTCACCAGTCATGATCCCCCTAAGGGTCCCTACAATGCTAGAAAATTTGGTACTGCTGAGCCATTGCCCTTTGAAAAGATGTGAGATTTTGGAAAGTGAAATAGGGAGGCAATGAAAGTCTATGGGGGATTTTACCAATTTTGGACCCCTGTAACTCTGGTTTGCAGAGATGTAGGGACCCCATCTTTGGAATCCAAGTCTAAAAATATGTCTTCTACCTGCATGAGACATTTCGTGAAATTCAGACGTTGCTAACGGCAATAGCTGAGATTTATGTACGTCACCATCACTACCATTGAAATAGCCCAAATAAACAGGTTTTTGTGACCCTAGGCTATGACCTCTTTGGCCTAGGGGCCCGAAACTCACCAGTCATGTTCCCCCTAAGGGTCCCTACAATGCTAGAAAATTTGGTACTGCTGAGCCATTGCCCTTTGAAAAGATGTGAGATTTTGGAAAGTGAAATAGGGAGGCAATGAAAGTCTATGGGGGATTTTACCAATTTTGGACCCCTGTAACTCTGGTTTGCAGAGATGTAGGGACCCCATCTTTGGAATCCAAGTCTAACAATATGTCTTCTACCTGCATGAGACATTTCGTGAAATTCAGACGTTGCTAACGGCCATGGCTGAGATTTATGTACGTCACCATCACTACCATTGAAATAGCCCAAATAAACAGGTTTTTGTGACCCTAGGCTATGACCTCTTCGGCCTAGGACTGCATTGAACGCGACCCACGCATTGTGCGCATTCTGGACAACACCAATTACTGGGTTTATACCCTTCTGGATCCACGGTACAAACACAATGTTCCAAAACTGCTTGAAGAAAGAGTCCGACAGGTCAAAATGGAAGAATACCAGCAGGCCCTTCTGGAGACTTTAAAGAGGAGATTGACATCCTCCCCCTCCTCTAGCCAGTTGTTCGCCGACAGACTGACTTGTGTCCTTGGAGTGGGAAAATTTTCTGACACCCATGCAGCAGCACACAGAACAGCAAGCGTGCAGATCCACCTCCAACACCGATCGCCTGGAGAAGATGGTCAAGGACTACATGTCAGATGGCATAGCTGTGTTGAACAATCCATCTGCACCCTTCAACTATTGGGTATCGAAGCTAGACACCTGGCACAAACTGGCAATGTACGCAATAGAGGTGCTGGCTTGCCCGGCAGCCAGCGTTATGTCGGAACGCTGTTTCAGTGCTGCCGGAGGCATTGTCACAGATCGGCGTATCCGCCTCTCCACAGAAAATGCAGACCGTCTGACTCAAATCAAAATGAATCAATCCTGGATTGGAAACGACTACGCAACACTCCCGGACCCCAACCAAGTAACATGAACAATGAACATCTGTGATGGGTTAGCGTTTCCGGTCCCTGTTTATTGAACCTCTCATCTGTATTAAATTTATGACTGCATGGCGACAAAACGCAAATTGCTATCCGCACGCTTCTTGTCCTCATGCAAGGCCTGGGTTGTTGTGTCTCAAAGCGTGGCCTTCTCCTCCTGCGCCACCCTCCTCCTGTTCCATCACGTGTGCTGCTGCTGGGTTAGCGTTACCGGTCCCTTTTCCTGGAACCTCTTATATGTATTACATTTATGACTGCATGCCGACAAAAAGCATGTTACCTGTGCAAAGAAAACAGACATTTCCCGCATTTAAAAGACAGTTTTCCCTTTGAAACTTTAAAATCTATTTTCTCAAAAACTATAAGCTCTTTTTGCTAATTTTTTTTTCCTCTTGTACCCACTCCCAAGGTGCATATACCCTGTAAATTTGGGGTATGTAGCATATAAGGAGGATTTACAAAGCACGAAAGTTCGGGTCCCCATTGACTTCCATTATGTTCGGAGTTCGGCTCGAACACCCGAACATCGCGGCCATGTTCGGCCCGAACCCGAACATCTAGATGTTCGCCCAACACTACACGTGACCCGTTCGGCCAATCACAGCGCTAGCCGAACATTCGGGTAACGTTCGGCCATGCGCTCTTAGTTCGGCCATATGGCCGAACAGTTTGGCCGAACACCATCAGGTGTTCGGCCGAACCCGAACATCACCCGAACAGGGTGATGTTCTGCAGAACCCGAACAGTGGCGAACACTGTTCGCCCAACACTAGTCTGGACTAGACCAGAGTAGCGGCAGATCCATCCAGCGCTGCGAAGAGATGCAGGTAAGTCCCTCCACTGCGCTGCTCCCTTCAAGCTGGGGGACACACCTGACTACCTATTCTGGGGACATATACCCCCTGACTACATATACTGGGCACATATATACCCCCTGACTACATATACTGGGCGCATATATACCCCCTGACTACATATACTGGGCGCATATACCCCTGGCTACATATACTGGGCGCATATACCTCCTGACTACATATACTGGGCGCATATATACCCCCTGACTACATATACTGGGCACATATACCCCCTGACTACATATACTGGGCACATATACCCCCTGACTACATATACTGGGCACATATACCCTTGGCTACATATACTGGGGACATATAACCCCTGCCTACATATACTGGGGACATATACCCCCTGCCTACATATACTGGGCACATATACCTCTGGCTACATATACTGGGCACATATACCCCTGGCTACATATACTGGGGACATATACCCCCTGCCTACATATACTGGGCACATATACCCCCTGACTACATATACTGGGAACATATATCCCCTGACTACATATACTGGGCACATATACCCCCTGACCACATATACTGGGGACATATATCCCTGACTACATATACTGGGCACATATACCCCTGGCTACATATACTGGGGACATATACCCCTGACTACATATACTGGGCACATATATATCCCTGACTACACATACTGGGCACAAATACCCTGGCTACATATACTGGGGACATATACCCCCTGCCTTCATATACTGGGCACATATACCTCTGGCTACATATACTGGGCACATATACCCCTGGCTACATATACTGGGGACATATACCCCCTGACTACATATACTGGGCACATATACCCCTGACTACATATACTGGGCACATATACCCCTGACTACATATACTGGGCACATATACCCCTGGCTACATATACTGGGCACATATACCCCTGGCTACATATACTGGGCACATATACCCCTGGCTACATATACTGGGCACATATTTCCCTGACTATATAAACTGGGGACATATACCCCCTGCCTACATATACTGGGCACATATACCCCCTGACTACACATACTGGGCACATATACACCTGGCTACATATACTGGTCACATATACCCCTGGCTACCTGTTCTGTGGACATCTCTACCCCTGGCTACCTGTTCTGGGGACATCTATACCGCTGGCCACCTATTCTGGGGACATCTATACTGCTGGCCACCTATTCTGGGGACACCTATAGACCTGGGGCTACCTATTTTTGGGGAACCACTGCTGTCGGATTAAGTGTATTTTGGGGAACTGCTGCCAGGTGAGAGGTGTCTACCATATTAAGGGGGCATTCTGCCTATTTATGTGAAATGCTGTCTATTTATGTGCCTCATGACTGCTGAATTTGTCTTGTTGGGGGTCTCATGGTTACTAAATTTGTCTTGTTGGAGGCCTCATGATTTGTTGGGGGCCTCAAGATCGCTGGATTTGTCTTGTTGGGGGCCTCAAGATCACTGAATTTGTCTTGTTGGGGGCCTCATGATTTGTTGGGGGCCTCAAGATCGCTGAATTTGTCTTGTTGGGGGCCTCATGATTTGTTGGGGGCCTCAAGATCGCTGAATTTGTCTTGTTGGGGGCCTCATGATTGCTGAATTTGTCTTGTTGGGGGCCTCATGATTGCTAAATTTGCCTTGTTGGGGGCCTCATGATTGCTGAGTTGGTCATGTTGGGGGCCTCATGATTGCTGAATTTGTCTTGATGGGGGGGGGGGGCTCATGATTGCTGAATTTGTCTTAGAACATGCTGGAAGGTACATACTGAGGGAGGGTGAGTGATCGTGAACCTCCTAACTTCCAGTACATTTGGCTCCACCCATAACCACGCCCACATTTATTATATGGCCACGCCCCTTTTTGGCGCGGTGCAGCCTTCACCTTACGGGGCGCATTAATAGTCTTTGTCCCCGGGCGCTGAAAGCCCTACCTACGCCTCTGGTGTTTGTGACCAAGATTTTCTTCATTCCCGAGGAATCCTCTGGACCAATTTCAGGTGGCCATGTTGCGGGACTGATTCTCCTTCCATATGATAACATTTCAAGATTGAAAGGTCAATCAGCCCACATTGAACAACATATAGACACCCTAAGAATAATGCTTCTCCCCACAGAATGTTTACAATTTTATCTGGAGATTGGCTTTAAAGGAAAGGTCAGGGCCGACCAGGTTTACAAAAATATTTGCATATAATATTTATTCATTTAAATAGTATCTTCACTAATGAGACACACAGGAAGAGTGGAGTTTCTTCAATCCTAAGCCGAACAAGGGTGATTTCCGGCAAATTTCCTGAAAAAAAATATAGTAGCTGCAGACTGAGGCTGAAAACGAGTATTTGTTGGTTTCCGGGCACAATAGCCTGTATGATGATGACAATTGTTATGAAGCATTTTGTACCAAAGTGGAGCAGCACTTTAAAAGTAGAGATGACCGAACAGTATTCTGCAAATATCGGCTGTTCGCATTCATGGCAAACAGCAAACATTTGGCGTGTACATCATCAATGAGCTACACTTTGACTCCTTACCTCACATTCAGAAGACACATGGCAGCCAATCAGCTAGCACCCTCTCCTGGATCCCCCACCCCATATCAAAAAGTTGCAGTGGCCATATTGGATTAATTATCTGCTGGCTGTTAGTGAGAGCAGGGTCAGACTTGCTGCAGATAGGTAGGGAAAGCATTAGCTAGGCCTCTGTTCTTGTTGCTCACAAGCTGTGAAAGCACCCCAAACAGCCTTTTTGAGGGCTAGCACATCGGTCTACTGTGGTTTTTATTTTGTGTGTGTGGCACTCCACAGCCCACTGACACCCAGAGCTGTGTGCACACTACTGCTGTTGCCTCATTAAAGGGGAACTCCAGTGAAAATAATGTAATAAAAAAAAGTTTTTCATTTTTACGATAAGTATGTATAAATGATTTAGTCAGTGTTTGCCCATTGTAAACTTTTTCCTCTCCCTGATTTACATTCTGACATTTATCACATGGTGACATTTTTACTGCTGGCAGGTGATGTCACTGTAAGTAGCTGCTGCTTGCTTTTTTGGCAGTTGGAAACGGCTGTAAACAGCTATTTCCCACAATGCAACGAGGTTCACAGACAGAAAACTGCCAGGTCCATGGTCCTCACAGCTTCCTGTGGGATGGGGCTTCACCACAATATCAGCCATACAGAGCCCCCTGGTGATCCATTTGTGAAAAGGAAACATTTTCTCATGTAACAGGGGGTATCAGCTACTGATTGGGATGAAGTTCAATTTTTGTATTTGTATTTGTATTTCTCTGTGTGAGACACTCCACAGCCCACTGACACCCAGAGCTGTGCATAATGTGATTTCTGCCCATTAGAGTTTAAAACCCAAAACTGCATCAACTCCATAATTTTTGGTGAGACTTTTAGCATGAATCCCCCTCCGGCAGACATTAAAAAAAAATTCTGAAACATAGTTCAGCTCTTTTGGTCTATTGCACAGAGCATTATAAGCTCACACTGCTTCACTACCTGGACAGCACAAATCATTGTTGCTTCTTGGAAACAGTTGATAATGCCGTATCCTAATAAGTGAACGCAATGTACTATATTCAATTCACTGGCCTGCATGAATTCTGTGATCCTTTTTCAAGCCATTTATACAATCAGTCAACCATGCAGCTATTTACTGGAGAAAATATAATTGTGTTTTCCGCAGGTGCTTCACATCCGCTGATACTACAATCAGTTGTGGCTGCAATAATATAATAGTCATTGCAGAAAGAGAAGAGAGTTGGTATGTGCGGGGGTAAAGCTAGGGACACCGTGTTATTAGGGCTTTTGTAGAAGCTTTTGAGAAGCTGCTGAAAACGTTGAATGTGGAGTACAAATGATTCAAAATCAGTGAAGAGCACTTGAGCGGTTTAAGTCTTGCCAACACAATTGCTGCTTTTAACAGGCGTTACACAGTTCAAATTACGCCAATAGCTGATAGACAGCTGGTGTTCTCAAAGTGAAGACTTCATATGCCCACACTCATAAACATGTATAGCTTAAAGCCTGATACATGCCTTCAACGACTGGCCACGGGCCGCAGATTATATTTTTAACAAAAATGCACTTCCACTTATGCAATAAATGCACATATGGAAGAAAAAGGCTCCCCTAGAGAGGGGCACCCCCGTTCCCAGACAGGGAGGGTGGGAACCATCCCCAGCTGAAGTGGCAGCAACAAACCCCACCCAATGGCAACTGGCAATACCAAGCATAGGGCGGGACAGACAAAACAGTGCTCCTTCCTTATATATTCACAACTCATCAAAGGAGAAGATCATAAAAAAGGGGAATATTTAAGTTCATCATTCAGGCCTGGTGAAGCTGTGGCCTTAACCTCCCTGATGTTCTATATATTCGCTGCGCACGGCAGGGAGGGTGTTTTTTTTTTAGGTTTTTTTTTAGCATGTAGCTAGCCTAGCGCTAGCTACATGCTTCCCCCCTCCCTGCGGCATCCCACCGTCTGCGCCGATCGCCGCCGGCGCATATGTCCATCCGGAAATCCCGTTCTGAACGGGATTTCCATGAGGGCTTCCCCGTCGCCATGACGACGGGCGCGATGACGTCACCGATGTCATCGACGTCGTGACATCAGAGGGAGTCCTGATCCACCCCTCAGTGCAGCCTGGCACTGATTGGCCAAGCAGCGCACAGGTCGGGGGGGGCACCCTCTGATGCAACGGGTAGCGGCGAATCGGCGCGGAGCGGCGGCGATCGTAAGTGACATGCAGCTAGCAAAGTGCTAGCTGCGTGTATAAAAAAAAATGCAAATCGGCCCAGCAGGGCCTGAGGAATCCTCCGCGGCAGGTTACCCCGAGCTGAGCTCGGGATAACCGGCAAGGAGATTAAAGTGGATCCGAGGTGAACTTTTACTCATTGCATAATTGTGTTCCTTTCCTATTGTTTATAGGGCATTCCTCAAGCCAAATACTTTTTTTTTTGTTTTAATACTCTAATTCCCTATAAACTTAAACAAACCACGCCCACAGGTTTTCAGAGAGCATTGGCAGTAGCAAGGGCTCATGGGAGCTTAGTCTGGGCAGGAGGAGGGAGAGTTGTTACTAGCCATTGATTTCCGAGGCAGAGAGGAGGAGGGGGGATTAGGTTTTTTTCACAGGCTGAGTGCTCTAGATACAGATAAGCTTGCCTCTGTGTAATGTTTACAAACAACATGGCTGCTGTCATTGTATCACAGGAAGAAATAATCATTTTCTATTAAAGCTGTTTGTAGCTAGATTTGCTGTGTAAACTATCTAAACTTTAGAAAAGATATATAGACAAGTTACTTGTTATAGTTAGTTTTTCATCTCGGATTCGCTTTAAGTTCATATATCCAGTGACATTCACGCTGTAATAGTAATTTTTCAAAGTCCCCACCTCTCAGTGGTGGATGTACACAATCTACAGCACTCAAAGTGATGGTATTCTGGCAACAACCACTCGGTCTGGGGTCCTGAGGAGCCGGATTACCGGCAAAACCGGTCGACCATTAGCCTTTTACAGCCAACAGCCATTCAGCCTGTTGCTCTTCCCAAGCATGTGACTAATATCCTTCTGTTTGATGCATCTCCACAGGTGGTACATGGACTCGTTTCATCGCATCTTCATTCAGGAGGGGTAGCTGTACACAATTTGCTAAACTTTACTGGACTTCAGCTTTTTTCAAGCATATAACCACTGGTCATATATATATATATACCTGGCACTGGTCTTCTTTGGATTATATGGACTTGGATGTTGCGATTGGCCATCTGCAGTCCATGCTATTTGATTTCTGGTTTCCATAGGCAGCAGGACTTTCTGGTCTGCATTAGAGTCAGCTGATATTGGATCTTTATGTGCATTATTGATACAGTGATGTACTCAAGAGTGTCTGGGATGTGTATGCTATCCGCACCATAAACAATGAGCTATGTTACCGTCTGCATATACCAGCTAAGGAGCATACTTTTTCATGAAAAACTGGATCACTACTTGCAACTGCACAAATTATATTACACCTCATATGGGGAGGACTCTACACTTTCAGGCTGTATATGGCGACTTACTGAATAGGTTTAACAGACCGTTTTTTTCATTCTACGTTTTTGTCCTATGAAAATCATGTATTTTTTAGGATTTTTTTAACTGAATTAATTTTTTTTTTATCTTTATAATCACATGACTCACTGAGTTCTTTGTTTTGCAGATGGGTTCTGCTTTTCGTTTTGTACTACTCTAGGCAGTAGTTGTATTTGCATTTGTTTGCAATGGTGCTCTTGTGAAAACTTCATGTTTTTTTACAGTTCATTTTGGGCTAATAATATTAAATACATTGTATGGATTGGAATTCCCTGTTCTCATGATTAATTCTATATTGGCCTAACCCAAAAGGTTTCTGTGATGATTTGCTCAGCTGCCTGTGCAGGCAGGCAGCTTTTTGACCATTGTTTTGATTTGCATGCTGCAGGACTCTGGAAAGAACAGCTTCTGTCAGTTTTGCAGCTTGTGCTTGCAGAGGAATTTGCATACGTTGTCATGCAAATTGCCTGGCCACATTCATTGGAGGCGTGTACTATAAGTACTATGTCTTTCCCACAATGCTTCGCTGTTCATAAGGATTTCGTCCTATGTAACACTCCTGGTGGGGTGTCAGCCTTGCTCTCTGTTTGAACATCAGCTTAGAGTAATTCCTAAATCTGCGCTAGGCAGATTTCCCTAGTGCTGTTAGGATTGTATTATCTGTATTGCCTGTTCTGTCTTGTCTTGCCTGTTTGCCATTGTCCTGTCCCTATGGTGGTTGACAGGAAATGGTTCTGATCTCTGTTCTTGGAGTATAGCTGGTGCAGCGGTTGCTACCAGCTATCTCTTCTGTTCTGTCTCCTGGGATCGCACTAGCTACTTTTTGCTAGCACTGGGGATCCTTCTGTTCTGTCTCCTGGGATCGCGCTAGCTACTTTTCGCTAGCGCTGTGGATCCTTCTGTTCTGTCTTCTGGGATCGCGCTGGCCACTTTTCGCTGGCGCTGGGGATCCTTCTGTTCTGCTACTCTGTACTTGGATCGCGCTAGCCACTTTTCGCTAGTGCTGTGGATCCTATCTCTCGCTTGTCCCTGTTTTCGTGTGTCTGTCTGCTACGCTTGCTGGAGGCTCGGTGAGGTAACCGTTAAGCAAGCGCTCGCGTCCTCTGTTTCATGTTTGTCTGTTAATGGTTAGTTAGGCGTGCTTGTCTCTATTGTGCTTATCACGTGGAGACTGCGCATAACCGCGTGCACTGTTGCGAATCAGTGCGGTGTTCGCGGTTAGCTAGCATTTGTTATTTTCCGTATCTCCTCATTGTATTATTTGCTGTGCCTTTGCTAACCTCGTATTCTGTTCTGATCTGCCTTGTGTCACGTCTGGCGATCGCACCTCTGGCGATCGCGTTCCTATTTCATATCTGCTGTTGTGTGTGTGCGGTTGCGGGGTGGCGACTGGATTGGCACACACACATACAACCTGTCCCTTTGCTCATTCTCATTCGCAATCGCCTCTCTTGCGATTGCGTTCTGCGTTTTGTACAATTCCTGTCTGGCATTTGTGGAGGTACAGAGGATTGGTTCCTCTGCACTCCCCAGCGCCATCTGCCGACAGGAATTTTCCCTCTACGGGTGCGTAGCACCTTTTGCTGGGTTCCTGCAAATTATACGCTTGTGGAGGATTTCTGCCGTGTCAGCGCACGCGTTGTGCGCTGATCACGGGGAAAGTTCCACAATCGTTACAGTATGAACAGCCCAACCCAAAACCCCAGTGGAGACGGAAATTCCGATTTGTACGATTTTGTCGAGTTTGGGTCCTGTGTCTTTAAAAGCTTTAAAAGGCTTAATTCAGAGACCAAGGCGGAATTTCTTTCTGAATGTGTGAGGTTTTGCCTGAATCCCACCTTTCAGATTTCTGATCCGTCCACGTCGGCTCTTCTGTTTGCCTATGTGCTCTTAAAAGACGATTTGTTCACCTGGGCATATAATCTGTTAAAAATCAATTCTTGGAATGGTAATCTGTATCAGTTGCTTGCAGAGATATTCTCTCACTGGTTTAAACTGCCTGGCTTACCACCTGCTCTGATTGAGTGTGTAGCTGCTGATAAGTCAGCTGATCTTTCCCTTCCATGCAAAACCTTTCAGTATGACAATCAGTTCAATGTGTCTGTTGCCACTTCAGGTTTTAAACAGCAGACATGCAAAGTGGCGAATAAGAGAAAAACTAAAAAACGCAAGCATCGGAATAAAACACTCCCTATTGATGTTTGTAATGATGTTGTTCCGTCTCCGGCTTTTTTGCCCCAATCCAAAGCTTATGTGGATCCTGCTATAGGTAGGATCGCACACTACATTAAAGCAGTTAAAAAATCTGTTCTTGTTCCTGAACTCCACCCCTATGGAGATTATTTGGATACTGGCCTGTTTGAACCCCCATTTGCTTCCTGGGATATTGGGGCCTTGCTAGAAGAATTCGATTTTGATTGGAAAGCCTTTTGCGATTTTTACATCGCAAAAAGCGAAGATGTCTTGAATGCTTGTCTCGATTCGATGTACCTTCTGATTGATTCCGATGAATGTGACAAGGATGATGTGGATCTGGTGATCTATGTATGGCAAACGATTTTGGATGAGTTGCACACTCACCAACCAATTGATTCCAATAAAGAGACATCGTTGTCGGATGATTGTTCCTGCCTTTCTGGGGTAAAGCATGTAAGTCTTGACTTTGTGCAATCTGAAATAAATGAGTGTGCCGCTGTGGTTGATTCCTGTGCGAATCCTGAAGGATTCTCTCCTGACAGTGTGCAGTTTGAATCTGTGCGATCTGATGCCTGTTTCTCGGATGCTCCTGCAGATTGTGATCGGCATGAGTCTGCCGGTTTCCTCAAGGATGTGTGGGATCCTTTGTCATTTAGAAACAGATCTTTGAGATCTTCCGTCTGTGACCCTGCTATGGGGAAGAGTTCTCGACTATGCAGCGTCAAAAGTGAAATTAATATGCCTAATAAAGTTTGTCCTGTTGATGTCACTATTTCTTCTGCAGATGAGTCTCTGTCTCACCTTGTTCACACCTGTAAGGGCCCGTTGCCTGGGGACAGTTGCTCCAACGTTTCGGTCCTAGATGCCTTGCAGTCTGCTCCGCAGATCGCGGAGGTTTGCGCTATAGAAGCGTCAGTTTCACAACCTAAAGTGAATTTTGATTCGCAGGTTTTGCGTTCTAATTCCTCGGATTCGACATTGTTAGCCGAATTTAAGAGTGAGACAGCGCTTCGGTTTTGCGAATCTGATGCTGAACCCTCTTTGCCTTATTCAGAGACGCTTTCTCTGAATCTGCCCTGTACCATGAATAAAAACATGATCTCCACTTGCACTGACATTTGTGAGTCCCTTTCTTGTTTTGAGAAAAATGCTGATTCTGCACCCTGTACTCTGGATGAGTTAATATTGCCTTGTACAATGTCTCCTGCAGTGCCCCTAGAGGCTCGTCTAGGTATTGCTGCTATACTCACCTGTTTTTCTGTAGTTTTGGAGTTGCAAGCTAGTTTGACTGCTACGCAGAATTCGGGGTGCAGTGAGATTAAAGTTGGGGAGTCAGTGTGTGTTCTAGTAGATATTCCTGTACATTCCGCTCATGATGATGAGATCCAGTCTCAGTTTATAGTGGAACCTTCCCTGGGACATTTGCCCTGTCCACAAAATAAAGTTCTAGTTTTGCCCTGTAACATGGATAGTTCAGAATCCTTCTCAGAAAACTTGAAAAATTATTTTCCTGAAGTTTTGTCTGATGTTCTGGAGGTCTCTGAGTTCCCTTCCAAAGGGAGCAGAACTTGTAGGAGATGTCTCCTGCCCCCCAAGTCCTTCTGAGGTGTTGCCCACTTCAGTAGGCATTGCTGTTGTGCTGACTACCTTTGCAGCTCTGGTGGAGCTTCACTCATATGTAGTCAATGATGATATTGCAGTCACAGAAATTTCTGAATTTGAGTCCGAGTCTTCTTTTGAAAGTCCAGTGCTTGAGACCATTGCTCGTGATGATTCTCTGCCCGGTCCTGGTTTTGGTTTCCTCGTGTCGGACTCTGAGGTTGGCAGTTCCCCGACATGTCCTGAGATTTCTCCTGTGCTGGTGTACCCCAGTGTGCTCTGTGACCCAGAAAGCCCAAGTGTGCCTCGGTTACCAGCGTACTCAGATGCTTCCTCGGTGGAGACATGCTCTGATATGGCCTGCCTGCTTGCATGCCCAGAAGTGGTCCCTGAAAGTCTTGATCTTGATGGGGGTCCTCGTAATTCTGAATCCGGAATTGTCATTGGTTCCATGGGGGTTCTTGGTAATTCTCCATGTGAGCCTGGTGATTGTTCTGCCCTCTTGGGATCTCTGTGGAGCTTCAAAAGGTTCTGGGAGATTCCGGGAGAAATTTTGCTTGGTACCCTGGATAAGATCAACAGTGGCTTTTGTGTTGTAAGGGACACTTCGAACAGGTATTGTGGCAGGTTTGGTATTTTCGGACGCTCCTTGAAAGGTGGTGGGTATTGTCTGGAGGGTGTCGATGGCTTCTTCTCTGGCGTTCACAGTCCTGATGGGTGTTATACTGAGACTGGTAGTACTGATGGGCATGTTTCGGTGGCTTCTGTTTCCGATGAGGTCGGTTTCGGGTGGACTGACTCTGGAATTGGACCTTGTCGGGCTGTCCTGACCTTCATGAGTCTTCAGTTTGAGTCTGTTGCTAATAGCAGTTTTTAGGGTCGTCTGGAATTCGACCCTGGAGGGGGGGGTACTGTGATGATTTGCTCAGCTGCCTGTGCAGGCAGGCAGCTTTTTGACCATTGTTTTGATTTGCATGCTGCAGGACTCTGGAAAGAACAGCTTCTGTCAGTTTTGCAGCTTGTGCTTGCAGAGGAATTTGCATACGTTGTCATGCAAATTGCCTGGCCACATTCATTGGAGGCGTGTACTATAAGTACTATGTCTTTCCCACAATGCTTCGCTGTTCATAAGGATTTCGTCCTATGTAACACTCCTGGTGGGGTGTCAGCCTTGCTCTCTGTTTGAACATCAGCTTAGAGTAATTCCTAAATCTGCGCTAGGCAGATTTCCCTAGTGCTGTTAGGATTGTATTATCTGTATTGCCTGTTCTGTCTTGTCTTGCCTGTTTGCCATTGTCCTGTCCCTATGGTGGTTGACAGGAAATGGTTCTGATCTCTGTTCTTGGAGTATAGCTGGTGCAGCGGTTGCTACCAGCTATCTCTTCTGTTCTGTCTCCTGGGATCGCACTAGCTACTTTTTGCTAGCGCTGGGGATCCTTCTGTTCTGTCTCCTGGGATCGCGCTAGCTACTTTTCGCTAGCGCTGTGGATCCTTCTGTTCTGTCTTCTGGGATCGCGCTGGCCACTTTTCGCTGGCGCTGGGGATCCTTCTGTTCTGCTACTCTGTACTTGGATCGCGCTAGCCACTTTTCGCTAGTGCTGTGGATCCTATCTCTCGCTTGTCCCTGTTTTCGTGTGTCTGTCTGCTACGCTTGCTGGAGGCTCGGTGAGGTAACCGTTAAGCAAGCGCTCGCGTCCTCTGTTTCATGTTTGTCTGTTAATGGTTAGTTAGGCGTGCTTGTCTCTATTGTGCTTATCACGTGGAGACTGCGCATAACCGCGTGCACTGTTGCGAATCAGTGCGGTGTTCGCGGTTAGCTAGCATTTGTTATTTTCCGTATCTCCTCATTGTATTATTTGCTGTGCCTTTGCTAACCTCGTATTCTGTTCTGATCTGCCTTGTGTCTTGTCTGGCGATCGCACCTCTGGCGATCGCGTTCCTATTTCATATCTGCTGTTGTGTGTGTGCGGTTGCGGGGTGGCGACTGGATTGGCACACACACATACAACCTGTCCCTTTGCTCATTCTCATTCGCAATCGCCTCTCTTGCGATTGCGTTCTGCGTTTTGTACAATTCCTGTCTGGCATTTGTGGAGGTACAGAGGATTGGTTCCTCTGCACTCCCCAGCGCCATCTGCCGACAGGAATTTTCCCTCTACGGGTGCGTAGCACCTTTTGCTGGGTTCCTGCAAATTATACGCTTGTGGAGGATTTCTGCCGTGTCAGCGCACGCGTTGTGCGCTGATCACGGGGAAAGTTCCACAATCGTTACAGTATGAACAGCCCAACCCAAAACCCCAGTGGAGACGGAAATTCCGATTTGTACGATTTTGTCGAGTTTGGGTCCTGTGTCTTTAAAAGCTTTAAAAGGCTTAATTCAGAGACCAAGGCGGAATTTCTTTCTGAATGTGTGAGGTTTTGCCTGAATCCCACCTTTCAGATTTCTGATCCGTCCACGTCGGCTCTTCTGTTTGCCTATGTGCTCTTAAAAGACGATTTGTTCACCTGGGCATATAATCTGTTAAAAATCAATTCTTGGAATGGTAATCTGTATCAGTTGCTTGCAGAGATATTCTCTCACTGGTTTAAACTGCCTGGCTTACCACCTGCTCTGATTGAGTGTGTAGCTGCTGATAAGTCAGCTGATCTTTCCCTTCCATGCAAAACCTTTCAGTATGACAATCAGTTCAATGTGTCTGTTGCCACTTCATGTTTTAAACAGCAGACATGCAAAGTGGCGAATAAGAGAAAAACTAAAAAACGCAAGCATCGGAATAAAACACTCCCTATTGATGTTTGTAATGATGTTGTTCCGTCTCCGGCTTTTTTGCCCCAATCCAAAGCTTATGTGGATCCTGCTATAGGTAGGATCGCACACTACATTAAAGCAGTTAAAAAATCTGTTCTTGTTCCTGAACTCCACCCCTATGGAGATTATTTGGATACTGGCCTGTTTGAACCCCCATTTGCTTCCTGGGATATTGGGGCCTTGCTAGAAGAATTCGATTTTGATTGGAAAGCCTTTTGCGATTTTTACATCGCAAAAAGCGAAGATGTCTTGAATGCTTGTCTCGATTCGATGTACCTTCTGATTGATTCCGATGAATGTGACAAGGATGATGTGGATCTGGTGATCTATGTATGGCAAACGATTTTGGATGAGTTGCACACACACCAACCAATTGATTCCAATAAAGAGACATCGTTGTCGGATGATTGTTCCTGCCTTTCTGGGGTAAAGCATGTAAGTCTTGACTTTGTGCAATCTGAAATGAATGAGTGTGCCGCTGTGGTTGGTTCCTGTGCGAATCCTGAAGGATTCGCTCCTGACAGTGTGCAGTTTGAATCTGTGCAATCTGATGCCTGTTTCTCGGATGTTCCTGCAGATTGTGATCGGCATGAGTCTGCCGGTTTCCTCAAGGATGTGTGGGATCCTTTGTCATTTAGAAACAGATCTTTGAGATCTTCCGTCTGTGACCCTGCTATGGGGAAAAGTTCTCGACTATGCAGCGTCAAAAGTAAAATTAATATGCCTAATAAAGTTTGTCCTGTTGATGTCACTATTTCTTCTGCAGATGAGTCTCTGTCTCACCTTGTTCACACCTGTAAGGGCCCGTTGCCTGGGGACAGTTGCTCCAACGTTTCGGTCCTAGATGCCTTGCAGTCTGCTCCGCAGATCGCGGAGGTTTGCGCTATAGAAGCGTCAGTTTCACAACCTAAAGTGAATTTTGATTCGCAGGTTTTGCGTTCTAATTCCTCGGATTCGACATTGTTAGCCGAATTTAAGAGTGAGACAGCGCTTCGGTTTTGCGAATCTGATGCTGAACCCTCTTTGCCTTATTCAGAGACGCTTTCTCTGAATCTGCCCTGTACCATGAATAAAAACATGATCTCCACTTGCACTGACATTTGTGAGTCCCTTTCTTGTTTTGAGAAAAATGCTGATTCTGCACCCTGTACTCTGGATGAGTTAATATTGCCTTGTACAATGTCTCCTGCAGTGCCCCTAGAGGCTCGTCTAGGTATTGCTGCTATACTCACCTGTTTTTCTGTAGTTTTGGAGTTGCAAGCTAGTTTGACTGCTACGCAGAATTCGGGGTGCAGTGAGATTAAAGTTGAGGAGTCAGTGTGTGTTCTAGTAGATATTCCTGTACATTCCGCTCATGATGATGAGATCCAGTCTCAGTTTATAGTGGAACCTTCCCTGGGACATTTGCCCTGTCCACAAAATAAAGTTCTAGTTTTGCCCTGTAACATGGATAGTTCAGAATCCTTCTCAGAAAACTTGAAAAATTATTTTCCTGAAGTTTTGTCTGATGTTCTGGAGGTCTCTGAGTTCCTCCCAAAGGGAGCAGAACTTGTAGGAGATGTCTCCTGCCCCCCAAGTCCTTCTGAGGTGTTGCCCACTTCAGTAGGCATTGCTGTTGTGCTGACTACCTTTGCAGCTCTGGTGGAGCTTCACTCATATGTAGTCAATGATGATATTGCAGTCACAGAAATTTCTGAATTTGAGTCCGAGTCTTCTTTTGAAAGTCCAGTGCTTGAGACCATTGCTCGTGATGATTCTCTGCCCGGTCCTGGTTTTGGTTTCCTCGTGTCGGACTCTGAGGTTGGCAGTTCCCCGACATGTCCTGAGATTTCTCCTGTGCTGGTGTACCCCAGTGTGCTCTGTGACCCAGAAAGCCCAAGTGTGCCTCGGTTACCAGCGTACTCAGATGCTTCCTCGGTGGAGACATGCTCTGATATGGCCTGCCTGCTTGCATGCCCAGAAGTGGTCCCTGAAAGTCTTGATCTTGATGGGGGTCCTCGTAATTCTGAATCCGGAATTGTCATTGGTTCCATGGGGGTTCTTGGTAATTCTCCATGTGAGCCTGGTGATTGTTCTGCCCTCTTGGGATCTCTGTGGAGCTTCAAAAGGTTCTGGGAGATTCCGGGAGAAATTTTGCTTGGTACCCTGGATAAGATCAACAGTGGCTTTTGTGTTGTAAGGGACACTTCGAACAGGTATTGTGGCAGGTTTGGTATTTTCGGACGCTCCTTGAAAGGTGGTGGGTATTGTCTGGAGGGTGTCGATGGCTTCTTCTCTGGCGTTCACAGTCCTGATGGGTGTTATACTGAGACTGGTAGTACTGATGGGCATGTTTCGGTGGCTTCTGTTTCCGATGAGGTCGGTTTCGGGTGGACTGACTCTGGAATTGGACCTTGTCGGGCTGTCCTGACCTTCATGAGTCTTCAGTTTGAGTCTGTTGCTAATAGCAGTTTTTAGGGTCGTCTGGAATTCGACCCTGGAGGGGGGGGGGGTACTGTGATGATTTGCTCAGCTGCCTGTGCAGGCAGGCAGCTTTTTGACCATTGTTTTGATTTGCATGCTGCAGGACTCTGGAAAGAACAGCTTCTGTCAGTTTTGCAGCTTGTGCTTGCAGAGGAATTTGCATACGTTGTCATGCAAATTGCCTGGCCACATTCATTGGAGGCGTGTACTATAAGTACTATGTCTTTCCCACAATGCTTCGCTGTTCATAAGGATTTCGTCCTATGTAACACTCCTGGTGGGGTGTCAGCCTTGCTCTCTGTTTGAACATCAGCTTAGAGTAATTCCTAAATCTGCGCTAGGCAGATTTCCCTAGTGCTGTTAGGATTGTATTATCTGTATTGCCTGTTCTGTCTTGTCTTGCCTGTTTGCCATTGTCCTGTCCCTATGGTGGTTGACAGGAAATGGTTCTGATCTCTGTTCTTGGAGTATAGCTGGTGCAGCGGTTGCTACCAGCTATCTCTTCTGTTCTGTCTCCTGGGATCGCACTAGCTACTTTTTGCTAGCGCTGGGGATCCTTCTGTTCTGTCTCCTGGGATCGCGCTAGCTACTTTTCGCTAGCGCTGTGGATCCTTCTGTTCTGTCTTCTGGGATCGCGCTGGCCACTTTTCGCTGGCGCTGGGGATCCTTCTGTTCTGCTACTCTGTACTTGGATCGCGCTAGCCACTTTTCGCTAGTGCTGTGGATCCTATCTCTCGCTTGTCCCTGTTTTCGTGTGTCTGTCTGCTACGCTTGCTGGAGGCTCGGTGAGGTAACCGTTAAGCAAGCGCTCGCGTCCTCTGTTTCATGTTTGTCTGTTAATGGTTAGTTAGGCGTGCTTGTCTCTATTGTGCTTATCACGTGGAGACTGCGCATAACCGCGTGCACTGTTGCGAATCAGTGCGGTGTTCGCGGTTAGCTAGCATTTGTTATTTTCCGTATCTCCTCATTGTATTATTTGCTGTGCCTTTGCTAACCTCGTATTCTGTTCTGATCTGCCTTGTGTCTTGTCTGGCGATAGCACCTCTGGCGATCGCGTTCCTATTTCATATCTGCTGTTGTGTGTGTGCGGTTGCGGGGTGGCGACTGGATTGGCACACACAACCTGTCCCTTTGCTCATTCTCATTCGCAATCGCCTCTCTTGCGATTGCGTTCTGCGTTTTGTACAATTCCTGTCTGGCATTTGTGGAGGTACAGAGGATTGGTTCCTCTGCACTCCCCAGCGCCATCTGCCGACAGGAATTTTCCCTCTACGGGTGCGTAGCACCTTTTGCTGGGTTCCTGCAAATTATACGCTTGTGGAGGATTTCTGCCGTGTCAGCGCACGCGTTGTGCGCTGATCACGGGGAAAGTTCCACAATCGTTACAGTTTCAGTGCAAAGTAGCCACTGCTTCAAAACTGCCATAAAAGACCAGACTTCTATATAGAAATAGCTTAAAGAGGAGCTGTTAGGTATAGGGTCTCAGAGAAAAAAATCACATATATCAGTAGCTAAATATTGGCTGTACTTACATTACATATGCATTTCACTGTCCACGTTTGGATTTTACAGAATTTTGATATAGTATTTGCAGAGAATGATGCTCCTGACAGCTCATGGCAGGTTCCATGTTTGTCTGTCTCCTATGAAGCCAATTGTGATGTCATTTCCTCCCTCCTTCCTGATGATTCGGATCAGGATCAAAGATCCTAATGGTTCATGATCCGGACAACACTACTGTGCAGTGAATATTAATTAGCCATGTGGCTAGGAACAATAGCGACTCATGCAGTATACTCCAACAGAACATGTGCCCTGTGATTTTTCAGTGCTGTGAATTTTAGGCTGCTGTTACAAGCTGCTGTAACATGAGCCTGTAACTTCCCACTGTGAAAGCAGCCTCAGGGCGGGATAGGGAAATGAAGGGGAGGACCCAAGGTAGTGCAGAGTGGGGAAAAGAAGCAGCCCCAGAATGCTTTGCAGTATCTGTTATGCGTCCTGCCGGTCTCCTTAGGACAGGCTTTCTCAACCAGGGTTCCCTGGAACCCCAGGGTTCCTTGAGGACTCCGCAGGGGTTCCTTGGCATTTTACCCCATCTTGGGGGAAGTATAATAGAGCACACTATAATAGGTGGTACTGTAACAAGAAGCACTGAATTGGGGGGTCAGGAGACAGTATAATGAGTGGCAGTGTAATAGGAGATAGTGAAATTAGCAGCCTAACCTATTTAAAGACCATGCCTCCTGAAAAAATAAACGTAGGGGTTCCTCGAGACCAAAACATTGTTTGCAGGGGTTCCTTGAGATCCAAAAGTTATTTACAGGGTTCCTCCAAGGTAAAAAGGTTGAGAAAGGCTGCCTTAGGAGCTTGGGAATAACAGCCTTGCTGTTCAGCAAACATCAAAGTAAGAGAGATTTTTAACTTCAGTATTGCCTTTTTGGCTTCCTTCTAAACTGTTTAACACAGGAGAATAGAAGTTTAAATTAGCTTTTGCAGCCTGACAGTTACTCTTTAATAATACACAAATAATGTGATTACAAAATACAGTATGAACTTTATATTTTATAATACCAATGGTTACTACAGTACAGATTTATTTTAAAGATAGTTTAAAGATAATAAGAAATGAGCTAACACCTCTGGCAGTCTCATGATGATTCCTTCAAATTTCGTGAGGTTCTGCAAATGTTCACCGAATAAAGCTTTGTGATTTGCATTGTTGCGTTGCAACTTAGTGGTTAACAGCAAAGACCTCGTTCATGCTAAAATAAGCTAGGTACGTTAAGGGGAAGGGGGGCAGAAGGAGTGATTTTAAAAGACCTTGTCGTTTTTGAGAAGATCGATTTTAACGCTTTTGCTGGAGATTGATGTACAGCCCGCAATACTGCTGTATAAGGATCCCTGGTAAATATACTTAGTATTTTCATTAAAAAATTTAATGTAGAGTCTCCTCCTCGCAAGTCTCTTTCACCCCTTGTCCCTCATGCCGGCTGGTGTACAGGAATTCGGAGCCCGGACAGCATGGGAATCTGCATCCTGAGATACATTAACCAGCATTGGCACATGGTATGGTGGGGTTCTGGAAGAGAGGGTCAACAAAGCCTTCCCCTCTCCCCCAAAGCCCCTGTCCATATCATGGACAAGGGGCTCTTCACGACCTCCAGTGTTCAGGAGGAGGTGGGGATAGAAGGCTCTCACGGTGGCATCTTGTTGAAGTGGAACCCTAGATGTCTGCTCTACAGGTGGGAAGGGTATAGGGATACTCATGTACTCCTTACCCATTTCCACAAAGTATTAAAGTAAAAAAGAAATGGAACTATGAACACAGTGCTTTAATTGGTAGCAGGAAAAAAGGGCGCAGAACGAGGGTGGACGAAAATGGCACCACCATAGACTCTAATGCAATTATCGTTAATACGGCACAAAAAGCAGAAAAAATGGCGCCGTAATAAATATTGTTAACAACATTAGAACATTATTATTGTTTTAGAAGCTGCAATGTTATAGTTTTTGTCATATTATTTTGTTTGTATGTACAGATTTTACATTATCAAAGATATTTTCGTTTCTATGTGTAAAAGAGTGTTTCTGCAGAGGGTTGGTTAGAGTTAGGCACCACCAGGGGGAGTTGTTAGGGTTAGGCACCACCCGGGCGGCGGTTAGTTTTAGGCAAAACTGGGGGGAGGGGGATGGTTACGGTTAGGCACCACCAGGGGTTAGGGTTAGGCACAACCGGAGGATAGTTAGGGTTAGGCACCACCGGGGGGTTAGGGTTAGGCACCACCTGGGGAGTGGTTAGTTTTAGGCGCCACCAGGGGAGGGTTCTGTGTGAGAGTAGGGTTGGGTTAAGCTGTATTGTTGAATTACATAACAATTTTTAATGGTAATATCTTTTCGTTATTATTTTCCGTCTGTTTTTACAAAGGTATTTATCATTAACCAAATCTGACGACGATGTTTATCATTATCAGATTTTGTGATCCACTGGTGCCATTTCGTTATCCAGCTGGACCCTTTTTTCATGCACGCTTTGAATTTATGATGCTGCCCAGTATCCTCAGACATGATCCCATGCTAAGATCCTTTAGGGAAGATTCCCATTGGTCTGTTAAGGGTCCAATGAGGAACCTCAGGCAGCACTTTATATATGCTTTGTCGGGGCTTGTTATAGGTTAACCCACTGCCCACCTACCACTGTCACCCAACTGGTACCCTCCACTGGTACTCAGAGCCCCCCGGACACCCCCGCTGCACCCTACACCTGATGCACCACTGACACTGACCAACACTAATGCTATTAAGGAACCAACGGGGAGCCCCAATTTTAAAGTTGCTTTTGCATGGGTTTCCTAAAGATTAGTATAGCCAGCCTCCCGGCCCTGTGTCCAACAAGTACCTAAGAGTGTGAAGAATTTAAAGGACAACTTAACTGAGAGGGATATGGAGGAAATTCAGACAATACCACAGGGGTAGGGAACCTATGGCTCGGGAGGCAGATGTGGCTCTTTTGATGGCTACATCTGGCTCACAGACAAATCAGTAGGGGTTTAGTCACTAAGCTACACTGCTCAAGCAGCACAGCTTAGTGTGGCAGCGCAAGTAACATTTTCAAAGTAGGCACGTTACTGCTGTAGCATGCACTACTAACTTACTCACGCTCCCCCCAAAACTAACGGCCGCTCCAATTATCCCACTCTGGATCCTGTCAGCTCCAGTGACTTTGTAGGACAAGATCCCTGCACTTTCATTGGCCCAATAGGCTGACTGTCACTTGACAGGCAGCCTATTGGGCCAAAGTGCCAGGGATCTTGTCCTACAAAGTGAATCAACCCCCAAGTCAGTTAGCTAATTGTACAAGCTGTTAGTCGGCAATTCTCCTGTCTAGCTCTCGGAGAAATTGCTGATATTGCTGAAACCCAAGAGAAGCTGAAGACGTGTCTGACGCTGCCCAGTGGGATCAACTGCATACACATAACCATGGCAATAGGGACAAGAGCCCTCTGCTGCACATGCGCACTGTCCCAGTTTGAAACATATTATATGGCTCTCATGGAATTATATTTTAAAATATGTGGCATTCATGGCTCTCTCAGCCAAAAAGGTTCCTGACCCCTGCAATACCAGTTGGGGACGTAGCTTGGCTGTCTCATACCTGTGAAATAGGGTTTTGGGTTCCTAGCATCTCACAGCAGCATGCATGAGTGGCAATAAGAGTGGGCAGCACTACCCAAGGACGCTAGCAGACTTCTTTATCGCCTCTGCAAGTGCAGCATGCAGAATAGTGAAGATTGCACCAGAGAACCAAAGAAAGAGCATGAAATGCCCAGACAGCCCACGAGTGACTCCCAGACAGGCTCCAAGCACCAGGTTGTCTTCTGTTGCAGCTTCCAAGCAGAAGGCGGAGGAAGCCTCTGGTGCAAGTAAAATAACTACTCCTCACTCTGCAGATTCACCCCTTAATCACAAGCAAGCAAAACCAGAGCCTCTGAATCATAATGAGGTTAGAGACTCAGATGATCCTGATGAACACTGTACCCTGCTACCGATGGCACTGGTACTAACTAATTATGCTCTATACAATGAAAGGATCGTATGCAGTGCCGATCACTGCTTTGTTGTATGTTTGGATATTCCATAAGTTTGAAGGTCCGCTCACTTACCATTTGTAAACAGCCCTGTACAAAGCAGTAGAAATGGGCACATCCTTGTTTCCAATGAACTAGTAGGAGCAGGTGGGTCGTAGGGGTAACTTTTGGGGAAATTTGGAAGTCTCCTTTACTTTTAATATCAGCAGTGGTGCCTGGGAGACATCTCGAGCTCACTCCAACCTGAATTATCGCAAATTCTTTCTGTTTTAGGAAAGCAAACTTTTGTTTTTCTTAACATCTTAGTAAGGCCTCTTGCACACTGCAAGCAATTCAGATTCAGATTCCGCTTTTTAATCAGTTTTTACATCAGATTCAGATTCCGATTTGCAGTGTGCAAGGAGCAAACTGCAAATCTGAATCTGAATCGGAAGTAAAAACAGATTAAAAAGCGGAATCTGAATCTGAATTGCTTGCAGTGTGCAAGAGGCCTAAGGGGGCTTTTAGGACCATTGTAGTCCCTTACACACCCCAATGAGTTCTGGGTCACCATGAGCTTGCTGGTTAGTCTGTGCCTCTCGGATTTACAAGCCCTACTCCATAGAGCCAAATTAACCCATGCCATGCACTGATGAGGATCAAACAATCCGAAACAGTCTGTATGCATGTTGGATTATTATGGCTCTGTACATATTAACAAGCTGACACATCATTGCATTCCAGCGGTTCTGGAGGTGTGTTTAGCTTCTAAGGGTACAATGGTTAATTTGCATATATTCAGCAGTGATGCACTGGGAGACATCTCGAGCTCACTCCAACCTGAATTATCGCAAATTCTTTCTGTTTTAGGAAAGCAAACTTTTGTTTTACTTTTAATATGGTTGAAACGTTGCATGGACAGAGAGGTTGGGGAAAAAAAACAGTTTTAACTTTCTTTTATATGTTTGTTGTAAGACAACAATTCTTTTAACACACGAAAAGAAGAGAAAGATGAGTGGAAATGTTCATCAAGTAGCTGCTATTTGTTCTTTTATAACTGCCAAGGACAAAAGTGATGAAATGCAGCACGTATTGTCCTATCGTACAGAAAGAAACAAGGCTAGTTTGTGTTGACATAAATAGGAGGGAGGATATGTTTTCTTGTTCCACGCTTCTTAATAGATAAAACTGTATTTTTCCAACGTTGAAACCTTCTAGAGTTCTTCTTAGCTTTGACTTCTTAGCTTTGGCAGCTTTGTGTAACAATTTTTATTTAGGAATAGTCAGTTTATTTTTTGGATAAATGAAAAGACTATTGCTTCAAAGTATGAAGCAAACAGGGGTGCCAGAAGAATAAAAATTGCTAAAATGATTAAAACTATATAGAGGAGGCAGTGGTGGACTTACCTCCTCCAAGCAGACAGAAGTAGTGTCGATGAATATACTCCAAAAACTGAGCAACACGTTTCACAGGAGTGACCCGGCTTCATCAGGCAATATGGGAGGAGCATACAACTCTAGGGTCCGAGACAAATGGCTAAAAAAGCATAGTTTCAACATGAGCATAATTGTATAAGCAAATACTAGTGGAACTGATGAAATATAGTATAGTGAATTAGTAACTGGGGGGTGTAAAATGAATGAGTAGCACAAGATAGCGCAGGGAAACATAAATGCGTGAAGAAATACAGTGAGGAACGGCTGGTAGGGAGAGTAACAGTGAGGCCAAAACACCAGACAGAAAAATACTTTTGGAGAGTAATGTATGGTAGTTTGGAAAAAATGGGGCTGCTATATGGGTTATAAAAGAACTATAGGGGAGAACAGTGTGGTTGCATTACGTCACATTATCCATTTGATCACCAGTTCTTCCTGCACTATATTGGGCTCTTGGTGTCCCTCTATTGTATTGCCTCAGAGTGATCCTCTTCTGTAGATGCATATGTAAGGAATGGAAACATTATAGGAGGTTGGGGGCCGCTCAGTGATATTTCCTCAGAAGTCGGAATTCCGATTAAAGCAAACTTGTGAGTTAAAAATAAATAAACACTTACCTCAGTAGAGGGAAGCCTCTGGACTCTACAGAGCAGTGCTGCCCAACTGGCTGACCACAGGCCGGATGTGGACCACAGGCTGCCCTTGCTTGCCCGGACTATTTTGGTGTCAGCCCCCTCCTCTGGCAGGCCCACCTCTTGTTCATGTGTTGCTCCGCCCCCAAGCCAAAACAATTATGCTCTGCCCACTCCAGATGAAAAACCTGGTGCTAGCCATGCCCCCTGCCCATGAAGTTGAACAGCAATGCTATAGAGGGTTCTCCAATGCATTTTGAGCCCACTGCTGGTCATCAGGACCCTTCTCTTCTTCTGTCCACACTGGCGTAGCAATAGGGGTTGCAGAGGTCTCGACTGCACAGGGGCCCTTGGGCCAGAGGAGCCCTGTAGGCCCTCTCTCAACTGCAGAGTTAGCTCTTTATTGGTCATCACTTCTATAAATGCCTTGAATGATAATAACCATTAACAAGCTGTTTCTCTTCCCCTTCTTGCACCTCTGACATTGTGATGGTCTTTAGCAGGTTTTGGTGCGCCGTATCAATTGTTATGTATAGAGTGCTTGGGGGCCCCACTGTAAAACTCACACCGGGGCCCATAGCTCCTTAGCTACGCCACTATTTGTCCATGAATGATATTGTGCACTGATGGGAATTTCAGTAGACATTTTGGCCCTTATGCAATTAACTGTTTCTCCTGAGTTTACTCCTACTCTCCTAGGAGATAATTTTACATCTTCTATTTATTATAACTTTTCAGCATTTTGCAACTGAAAAAGTACCAAAAAGTTGGTGAAAAGAGACTATCAAAATTATTCTGAGTATTTACTTGCTTGCTGGTGGTTTATTATTAGGCATTTTATTGACAATTTTGAAAATATCACCCCCTCCCATTGCCCCTCTCCTGGACATCTATGGCTATTGCCCTGTGGTGTAGCTTGAGATGTAGTCTGAATGACAGTTACAAACTCAAAATTACATGATTATCTCTGAAAATAAGGGACCTAATCCTGCATTAGCTTTGTTTTATTCCTGTAGTGACACGCTGCAGCCATTCTGCTGTACTTCCTGTGTCAGCCATTTTGTTGGCATCATAGTTCTGTACATAATAATAATAATATACTGTGAAATGTACCCCAGCCGTGTACAGAGAAGTAGAGAGACTGAGACATACTTTTGTGAGTAGCCATTTCTCTCCATCTATTCTTAGGCCTGGGAGCACGAGGTGCTAGTATCAGGCCATTGTTGTGTGGCTCTGCTAGTCATGCTACGTGCGGAGTTTGTCAATATGACTTCATAAAGGATAACCTCATTTGTATTCAGGGTGATATGTTTCAAACCAACCAGGAATATACAGCGTGTCAATGGAAAATGGTAAGATGTCAACAAAAATTATTGAATGTGTAACCCACTACATAACTGTAAGCATATAAATATGGGCTTCACTGGGTTACACTATCGACAGTATTTTAGGAAGGGATGGTAGGGAACTTTATTACAGTGACTAGAATTTACACATAGGAGGGGTGTAAATAGATCTTAAAGAGAAACCGTAACCAAGTATTCACCTTCATCCCAATCAGTAGCTGATACACCCTTTCCCATGAGACATCTATTCCTTTTCACAAACAGACCATCAGGGGGCTCTGTATGGCTTAAATTGTGGTGAAACCCCTCCCACAGTGTGATGTCAGGACCAGGGTGCTGACATCACACTGTGGAGCTTGTTGCATTGTGGGAAATAACAGCTGTTTTCAACTGCCAAAAAAGCAAGCAGCATCTCCTTCCACAGACATCACCTGCCAGCAGTAAAAATGTCACCATGTGATAAATATCAGAATGTAAATCAGGGAGAGGAAAGATTTTACAATGGGCAAACACTGACTGAATCATTTATACATAATTATTTGTAAAAATGAAGCACTTATTTAATTACATTATTTTCACTGGAGTTCCTCTTTAAGTGAATTGCTTGGCGAAATTAATGTCTGCTTATTGTATTTAAAGCAAACCTGAACTGAAAAATAAAAGTCAAAAGAAACAATACACCCATCATACTTACCTCCTGTGTAGTCTACTCATCAATCTCCTTATCATCTACTGCATCCGGTTTGTCCTCTGTGATCAATGGAATTTTCTGTCTTCCATTTTATAAATGGTCATGGACCAATCATAACAGCTTCTAAGTAAGCACACCATTATACTGTACTATCCCCCACTTGAGCCATAGGGAAACATGAACATTACCTTGCACATCAGTTGTTCTTTCAGTGATAATTGACAGCAACTGATATTGTGGAAAAGGGACTTTCAGTTATGACTAGATCAGGTCCTACCTTGAAGCGGAAGAGGAGGGACAACTAGACTAGACAAAAACTGATTGGGGAGGAAAGTCCACCACTACTTCCTCTTTCTAATGGCTTGTAACACATTTTACTATTTTACTGCCACCTCTGTTCCAACCTATAGTTCATACTTTTCTGCAATATTTTACTTCTAGCTCTGATATGTAAGACATGCTGCATAATAGATCTCTGCAGATACAGTGACAGGCCCTCTTTTGTGGATGTAAGTGGTACTTTCCTGTCCAGTCAGTGCTCCATTCACGCAGGTCAGAGTAGTCAGTGTGCGCACAGTGCAGACATGCCTCATTCAATTTCAGCTTAGGTCCCATTTACACTTAAAGAGAAACTCTGACCAAGAATTGAACTTTATCCCAACCCCCTTTAACATGAGAAGTCTATTCCTTTTCACATACCGACCATTAGGGGGCGCTGTATGAGTGATATTGTGGTGAAACCCCTCCCACAAGAAACTCTGAGGACCGAGGTACTCCTGGCAGTTTCCTGTCTGTGAACCATGTTGCATTGTGGGAAATAGCTGTTTACAGCTGTTTCCAACTGCCAAAAAAGCATGCAGCAGCTACATCACCTGCCAGCAGTAAAAATGTCACCATGTAATGTCAGAATGTAAATCAGGGAGAGGAAAGATTTTACAATGGGCAAACACTGACTAAATCATTTATACATAATTATTGTAAAAATGAAGTACCTTTTTTATTACATTATTTTCACTGGAGTTCCTCTTTAATCAGTTACTCTCGGTTATAACTGAAAGAAAACTGACTTTCAAAGTAATGCCCATGTTTTCCTATGGCTCAGTTCCCACTATACGCGATCTAACTGAAAGCTTTCTCACAGTGCACTGTTATGGAAAAAACACATACCAATGGGTACTAATGCATACTAACGCATTCCAACACATTCAGTGTAAAAGGGCCCTAAGTCTGGCAGCTACACAGCTAAGGAAAAGGTAGGTAATGCCTGGTGAAACGTGCTGGATTTATAATTACCCTAATGAAATACCTTTCCCTCCCACAAGGGGAGCTATACCTAAAACTTTATTTGTATACTGTGAACCTAACCAGAGAAGGATAAGGAATCTGTAAGGGGATTTTATGGGGGCTGGTAGGTTCTCTTTAACCACTTAAGGACCCCAGGATTTATCCCCCCAGTGACCAGACTATTTTGTACAAATTAGGCTCCTGCAGCTTTAAAGGCTCGCAGCAGGGCTGTCCAGCTCAGCACACAAGCGACCCCGCCCCCCTCCACCCCTTTTTCTGCCCACCAACAGAGCTTTCTGCTCTGATCCCTGCTGTTTATTTTTTATTTATTTTTTTTTGTATTTATTTTTTTATAAATTTACAATTTTTTTTTTTATTCCCATCCCTCCCTCCCTCCACCGCAAGCCATTCACAGCGATCGGCTGTCATAGTCCTCAGCTTATGATAGGAAATGGCTTCTGTATGTCTCGGGTGAACAGCCATGTCACACGGTTGTCTCCAGTACAGTGCTGCCGTAGATCGCAGCATTGTACAGTGTAAATAGATGGCGGTTTCACCATCTAACAGTCTCCTAGCGGCGATTGTGCAGCACCCCGCCCCAGGACTTCCTGCCAATTGTCGTGGAGCGGTCGTTTAGTTGGTAAGTTATCTATCAGTCTATCTAGCTAGCTAATTATGTGTGAACACCAGCCAAACATTTAAATTGTCCACTCAACTGAAGCCATTATTTGAATACTGGGTGTATAGAGTACATCAAAACAAAGGTCCTCATTATCATGGTCCTAATGTATAGAGAGAAGTCATAGTGCTCAAAATAGGCCCTTACCTGTCTTCACATTCAGGTGACCCTAATTAGCCAGCCAGTGGCTGTTTATTCCACATAACGGTCATTCAGGGGGGTATGAAAGTCTTTAATTGGTCAGTAATGATGTAAACAAGGTACTAATTGACCAGAACTATTCACCATAAAGTTTGTGGTCCTCATTTTTACTTTTAAATATTAAGTTCTTCAAACTGAGCAACTACTGCAATGTTTTCACAAAATAAAAAGACAGGTAACAGTTTAAAAACAATATAATATTCATTAGGCTTCAGCCTACAAGTACACCGTCAATTACATTGTATCTGATAATGATTAACTTCCAATGCTGGTCATTTATGCTGCATTAGTTGCTGGAGGCCTCACCAAAGTGAAGG
Source organism: Hyperolius riggenbachi (assembly GCF_040937935.1). Lineage (NCBI taxonomy): Eukaryota > Metazoa > Chordata > Amphibia > Anura > Hyperoliidae > Hyperolius > Hyperolius riggenbachi. The sequence goes on from NC_090649.1 coordinate 499,541,455, forward strand.
AGTTCCTTTTGGTGGACTGCTTACAGGAGGTGCGTGTGGAGTGGCTTTCAGGGATCAGCAGGTGGAATTGCCAGTTATAATTTAGCAAATTTGGCTAATTTTCGCTTAGTTAAAAATTTGCTAAATTACAGCCCAAATTCGCCCAATTTTTGTGTTTACTTTGAAGTCTACAGGGCCGATATTTTACCATTGATTACAAATACATGATATGTTTTCCCCCATACATATCAACACAAACATGGTATGTATATCAAGACTAACTCAAATGAGCATTTAAAAAAAATTTACAAAAAGACCTTATCATGTTTGAGAAAATTGACTTTAAAATGTAAAGGGTAAAAACACATTTAAAAGAATTAGTGCAATGTAATATTGGAGCAGATTTGGCGCCATTGTAAATCCCCCATACATGTTATTGTCCCCAGATGTGCTACGTATGTCAAATTCAACAGTGGCAAAGTCCACAGAGGCAGCCAGGCACCACCAGAAATAAAACATAGCCCAGTATTCAAAAACAGTTCAAATGACATCCAGTAAAAATGGCTATGGCCGTAGTCATTTTTATTGGATGTGAATTTAACTATTTTTGAATAAAAAGCTATATTTTATTTTGGTGGTGCCTGCCATTGTGGACTTTGCTAGTTGCTACTGATAGAGTACTGTGGCCCCAGGCTACGGCACACCGCAGGACCTATGTTCATGGGTGCTCCTTAAATGTAGCCTTTGAGAAAAATTTATTTTAAAATTAAAAAAGGGAAAAACTTTCAAAAAAAGTGCAATTTTGGATTGCATAAGCTTCAGTCTCATTCATTTCTGTGTGCTTTAATACATAAGGATCTGAACACACTAGCATACATTTGTCAGCTTTACTGAAAAGTGAACAGAAGTGTACCAGTGTGTTCAGACCCTAAGGCAGTTTTCACACTTATGATAATTCCACATGAATTTTTCCCCATTTTTTCACATACATGAATGTGGATTTTTCTTTGTTTTTATCTCTGTGGTTGTGTGTTTCTCTATCTGTATACACATTTTTGGATTAAGTATTTTCTGTGCATACCAATGAAGATAATTTACATAAATTATCATACAATCCCCGCCCTCAAGACCATCAGCTCCATTTAGAAGACAGAGCAGAGCAGTGCGCAGTGGTGGTTGGCGGTTCCCCCCTCCTGATTTGTGGATCACTTCCTTCGGAAAGTCTTTTACAGTCTCCTGTGTGCGGATACTTCTGCACCAGCTGTGTGCTCTACAGGCTTAGAGATGCTCATTCAAATTTTGCGGAATTGAAGTTTCCACATTTCCAACCAGAAATCTGCATTTCCAATCGGAATTTGTAAATCAGAAAACAGAGATCGGAATTCCCCTGATTTATGATTTACTGCAACTCGGTAATCACAGAGCTAGGAAGCATTGGACCAATCAGTGAATACAGAATCTTTCTGCAAAAATAGGATTACCCTCGTCATTTTGGACCAATCTCAAGATTCCGTTTTACCGATTTTGTAATTTCCAATTTTGTTATGGTTCTTTGATTCAAAAAAATGGCAAATTACATACCCTATGGAAAATCGGAAAAATGGAAAATCGGAAAAAGGAAATTGGATAAACAGAAATAGGAAATTGGCATCTGAGGAAATCGGATTTTCCACAGAATCAGAAATCGATATCGGGCATTTCTGACCATCGGGATATAGGCTGTGTAAGTATTATACTCCAGGGGCATAAGACAGACACGGGGACACAGGAGGACATGTGGGGGGTAAGGAAGAAGGCACGGGGCAGAGGACAGACACGGGGGACACAGGAGGACATGCAGGGGGTAAAAAAGGAGGCACGGGGCAGAGGACAGACACGGGGGACACAGGAGGACATGTGGGGGGGTAAGGAAGGAGGCACGGGACAGAGGACAGACACGGGGGACACAGGAGGACATGTGGGGGGTAAGGAAGAAGGCACGGGGCAGAGGACTGACACAGGGGACACAGGGGGACATGTGGGGGGCAAGAAAGAACTTATTCTTTGGACTATAAGACACACTGACTTTTCCCCCCACTTTTGGGAAAGAAAAAGTGCATATTATAGTCCGAAAAATACGGTATTTTAAGTTGAAGATGAAAAATTATCTCGTAGGAGAAAAGTCAGGTGAAAAAGTGAATTGCATATGGGCCCATTATAAACAGCCTAGGCTAAGCCTTAGTGGGAAGGCGGAGCTACACACCAATATACAGCTATAGGAAGTATATCTGATGCTGAAAGCAGGATATTTTACAGAAAAGTGTGTATCCTCAATAATGTATTGCATTCTATGATATGTCCTTATGGTTTCTCTTTCACACTTTTTTTTATAATATTAGATATTGTAACTTTAGTGTCCAGGCTGTGCTGAGTAGTTGCTTGACATTCCTGGAACTGGCTTGTAAAATATGGATCACGCAGAAGATGTTGGCTCGGGCAGCCTGATCTATGGCCAGCCGCTCTGGTGGAAGAAGAATAATTATAAACCTGCGTTATAAATGGCTTGTCTCCCATCAGCAGTGACACGCGCCAACTCACACTTCCTTCAGAAGACAGTTCATGGAGAAAACTGACAGCATAGCTGCGGATCGGGAGTTTTGTGTTATGAGCGATTTTGTGATAGAGTCGAGTATCTTTATGTTTTCCTAATAAATTGCCTTCCACCTACCTTGCATTAATAATGCAGAGTTTGCGTTCCAAGAAATATAGGACTAATTAGCGCTAATGTAATGCACACTTTCCAAAACACATTCTTTTTATTTTTCGCTTTTTTTTTTTTATTTTGGCAGACACTGGCAGGAAACCAGTCAAGATTATATAGTTTGAAATGAAATGCTCAATTAACGATTGTAAATGGCTGGACTGTTTGGGAAGAGCTTGTGATGACATATCGATATTATCTGTACTTTGCATCGTGTGAGAAACAAATAGTTTTACATTGTAACAGACTGCTCTTCGCTTAAAGCAATAAAACCATCACCACTTCTAACGGACACAATCAGGCTTATTAACTAAGCTAAAGCAAAAATGTGCAAAAAATTAAAAAATTGCATTACCAAGGTGGGAAGGCAATTACAGTGTTGTTTGGAATACAATTCCTAGGTTTTGGGGGGGGGGGGGGGGGGGGGGGACAATCAGGGGAAAGAAACATACTAAACCTGGTGCTTCTATATTCCAGGGGTGTATTATCACCCCAAAACTGTCTCTAAGCTACCCTATCTAAACTACACTGACCAGCTACACTACACTAAGCCCTGCTGCACCCACCAGCTAAGCTACACTACACTGCACCACACTGCACTACACCACAGTACACTACACTACACTGCACAACACTAAGCCCTGCTGCATCCATGAGCTAAGCTACACTACATTAAACTGCACTACACTACACTGCACTACACTGCACTACACTACACTGCACTACACTACACTACACTACACTATACTGCACTACACTACAGTACACTACACTAGTACACTACACTGCACAACACTACCCCTGCTGCATCCATGAGCTAAGCTACACTACATTAAACTGCACTACACTACACTGCACTACACTGCACTACACTACACTGCACTACACTGCACTACACTACACTGCACTACACTGCACTACATTACACTACACTGCACTACACTACACTACAGTACACTACACTGCGCAACACTACCCTCTGCTGCATCCATGAGCAAAGCTACACTACATTAAACTGCACTACACTACACTGCACCACACTGCACTGCACTACACTACAGTACACTGCACAACACTAAACTGCACTACAATACACTACACTGCACTACACCACACTACACTACACTGCACTGCACTACACTACACTCACTGCACTTCACTACACTACACTGCACTACACTGCACTACACTACACTACACTACAGTACACTACACTGCACTACACTGCACTACACTACACTGCACTTCACTACACTACACTGCACTACACTGCACTACACTACACTGCACTACACTACTAGTGTAGTGCACATCCATGAAGTGCTTTTGAAAATAAGATAAGAATACTGAGAGAGAATCCCCCTTGAGGGGATGGATTAATCCAAAACTGGTCAGATCTGTTACATTTCCACTGCTTACCGTAAGTAACAGGAGCAATGGAAAATAAAAAAAATTAGAAAATTATTTTAAATAATAGAAAATTATAGTGCACATTACTCTGAAACAAATGTACAACTAATACATGTGTATTTTACATTTTGCAGATTTTAGCATTAGTGGTCCATTAAGATTAAAAAGCAGAATTTTTGAAAATGTCCTGCTGCATACAGATTCAGAAACAGGAAAAGGTGTGTTTGATGGAGTCTTCTTTACATCGTTAGTTCCCCTTCAGTTATGTAAAGGATATTGGGATTTTCCATTGCCTGGATAGATGGAAATATCTCAGTTCAGAGGTTATTTGCTCTGCCTGCTGTGCGGCCTTCTCTATCTCACATCTTTACAGGCTGTGTCACAACGGAAGCTGCCATTGTACTCTCCGAAAATAAGAACATGTAAGGAAAAGAATCAGATTAAAAATTACAAAGTATTACAACATGTAATGATTTTAATTAACTCGTTGAAGCATCTTCATTGTCTTGTAGGTCTTCTGGCAGTGTAGATAATCTGTTTCTGTCTTCGCTGATTCTATTTGTAAAAATAATTACTTTATAATGGGAGACAGATTTTTACTTAAAATCCATGTATAGTCGCATGATGCGTTCTCAATCTCATCGCTAAATATGCAGGTCATGGGTGAAGTGTTATTTTCTGACAAAAATGTTGGTGCCCAAAGATTTTTAATTTCAAACCACACCAAGGCCCATATTCAAGGTTGCCATGCACAGGGAGCGATTTTACAGTAACACTGACAAGGTAGCGTGCCTTGTGCAGTTTACGCAGCCCACATTACCTAGGTAACAGCAAAAAGTTTTAAATCAGGATGATACCATTTTTTGGCTAACTAGAAAGAATAAGAATAAGCAAGCTTTCGGCTTTGCAGCCTTCGTCAGGCTTACTAGAGTAACACACGCTATGCTACTTGTGTAGTGCACATTACACTAACAATGCTCAGGTTACCTAGGTAACACGGGTCACACTAATTGTGCGTCAATCCAGTGGTGAAACTAAGGAGCTTGGGGCCCCAATGTGAGTTTTACATTGGGGCCCAAGCAATGTATTGATGGGGAATCCCAAAACCTACCAAGGGCAGCTGCAGGGTCAGAGAGGTGTAGTCAGAGTAAGGGAACGGTTTGTGAAGTATCACCACTATGCAATGCACATATAAAGGTGTCAATTACCAGCATAGCAGCAATGAAAAGCTAATAAGATGGATGAGGGAGGGCCCCTCTGGTCCAAGGGCCCTAATGCAGTCATAACCTCTGCATCCCCACTATGTCGCGCAGTACCTTGTCCAGGTAACGGTAAGATTGCTGTGCCTTCCTTGCAGATGGCAACTGTACCAGGCTTTTGTGCTGGGCCGGTTCAAGTAAAATTGGGCCCTAGGGAAAAATTAGCCTGGGGGCCCCCCAACAGACACCCCCGACCAAAAAGCGTCATTAGAGGCTCTTTGTTGCAGCCAAACTTCCCTCCTGGGCCCCTGAGCTGGCTGCTGACCCTCCCCCAATCATCTCCCAACTTAACAGACTCTGCAGAGTCCCTGGGGAGCAACAGTTAGGATGGGGGAGGGACACCTTGGGGGCCCCTACAGGCTCTGGGGCCCTGGGGCAATTGCTATGGTAGCCTATTCCTATGGTAGCTCCGGCCCTGCTTTTGTGAACAAGGGCCTATGGGCTACGGTCACTAATTGGCAGTAAAATGACCATGCATTGCACACACAGCACATGGCAATTACAGCTATTTATACAAGAGGCCTAACGAGCATTACTCACATTATATCACGCAGGAATGCGTAGGACTGATATTAGTTATACACATTCATCTTTTCATTCATTCATTTTATCTCAGTAGTAGCAGTAGAGGATTGTGCAATGCTGCCCATTAGTAAAAGCAAAAAGTTTTGAATCAGAATGATACCATTTATTGGCTAACTCAAAAGAATAAGAGTAAGCTTTCGGCTGTGTAGTCTTCGTCAGACTTGAATCTTGCATACTGACAAGATGTTAGAGGACACAGCTATGTACAAGAAGATAACTACTTTCTCTACTTACATAACATATGTATAGCACTGTCCACATTTTTGATTTTAGTGACTTTTATATAGTAATTAAAGAGAATTCTGTATTAGGCATTTGCCATCTTGGATTCCCTCTGGCTGAAGGCAATACTGATGTCATTTCCTTCCTTTTTTTTTTTCTCTGATAATTTGCTCTGTCGTAGCTAGCTTGCTTTGTAAACATGTGAGTACAGCAAGATCAGATTTCAGCCTTGTGTCACACTGAACCGCCCTCAGCCAATCAGTGAGGAGCAGGAATCTTGTCGCCAATGTACCAAATAGAGGAACTCTGAGAGAATATTTATTACAGCAGAAACATTTGTGATCATATTGGACTGCTTGCAATGCAGGGTAAGGCTGCAGCCAGGCTGCATAATAAACACAGAGAGTGGGTATATGGAATTTGATTTTGTGACTGATGATCCCCCTGTGAAGGCTTGGTTTTCCTATGTTATTTGAATAGGTACTTCTTGCTCATTTTGCACCATGTTGGGAAGAACCTGATGTAATGTTTATATGATCCCTGCTGTATATCTTTGATGTGTATTTCTTACATTCTCTGATAAATAAAACATTTTGAAAAAGAGAAGAAAGGTCCTCAGAGATATGACTTCCTTGTGACACTGGTAGACTTCCTCCTAATACTGCAGTGACTGTGCTGCTTCCCAGATATTTCCAACAGTATATCTCAGAAACAAATACAATATAATTGTGTATGTATTTATTGTCCTGCATTGCGTAATATGTTGGAGCTTTATTAGTACTATAAATAATAATAACTCTGAAAAATGTTAGTGTGGACCATAGTGAGTTAAATTGTTATCAGCATGAGAAGGATGAGTTGGGCGGAGTCAGTTTATGCGTCTCTGCTGAGGAAGCACCTCCCACTCTACCTGCAGCTCCATGCTTTGTGTGAAGATCTCTGGGTCATGTGACTGACTTTCCAAAGGGCACTTTTCTAGAATGGGATCAGATAAGAACAGCATTGTTTCTTATTAACCTTTCCTAAAAATAGGAATCCCAGGAAGTAGTATTGGGCTTTGTAAGGCACACACACTCAACCAAACTGCCTGATTCTTGTCTGATATGATAATCAGGCGTGTGTACGCATGGCAAACGACTAGACGAGGGACTGATACTAACAGGCAATTTCCCCCCAAAACTATCGGATCTCCTTACATGACTGTTGGGATGACATTGTGCAGTCAGCCACATATGTACAATGTTATTTGATTGACATACTTCTTTTGAATACAGTCATGTTGTTCAGTCCGTTGTTCTGCTTGCATGCACAGTATGTAAATGAGTTGGTCGTCAGTTGGTTGGTTGGTGCAGAGAAGATACAAGTCATCTAAATGTGGTGTTGGTCGTGTTGTGGTGTATAGCTGCTATTTAGCCATTAATATCCACTAGAGATGGCCCGAACATCCAATTTTGGGTTTGCGAACAGCGAGTGCGAACTTCTGCAAATGTTCGCAAACAGGCGAACCCGAGGAACCGCCGTAGACTTCAATGAGCAGGCTCATTTTAAAACCTGCAAAGACTGTGTCTGGCCACAAAGTGATGGGAAAGTTGTTTCAAGGGGTCTAACATCTGGACAGGGGCATGCCGGAGGGGGATCCATGCCAAATGTCCCACCAAAAATTATGGAGTTGACGCAGTCAGGGTTTAATCCCTAAAGGGCAGAAATCACAGTACATTCCTACAAATAATGCACTGGAGTGGGACTCTGTGCCTGTAACTTAATGTGGCCACAATAGCAGTAATGTGCACACAGCTCTGGGTGTCAGTGGGCTGTGGAGTGTCACACACACAACAAAACAAAACAAAAAAAACACAGGAGACTCATGTGCTAGCTCTCAAAAGGGCTGTTTGGGGTGCTTTCAGCAAGTAGTCAGTGAGGAACAAGAACACAGGCCTAGCTAATGCTTTCCCTACCTATCTGCAGCAAGTCTGACCCTGCTCTCACTAACAGCCAGCAGAGAATGAATCCAATATGGCCGCCACAACTGCATTTTAATAGGAGGGTGGTCCAGGAGGGGGTGCTAGCTGTTTGGCAATGTGTCTGCTGACTGTGAGGTAAGAGGTCAAAGTTTAGCTCCATGGTGATGTATAGGGGTGCAAGTTGAACACGCCAAATGTTCGTCATGGACACGAACAGCGGAAATTCCCCGGGAACTGTCTGCCAGGAAACAGTTCGGGCCATCTCTAATAGCCACGTATAGCTGCTATTTAGCCGTTTATAGTAGCCAATTCTGGCTGCTAATCATGGCTTTTGCTGGACGTTGGAACGTAGCTAAACAAAGCAAGGTCACCTCAACTTAAAATTAGTTTATACAAAGTCTTCTAGGCTTAAATCTTAATACAAAGACTAATACCAATTGCATTGTACACCTCTCAGTAGTTCCATCTACTCTTAAAGATTAATTGTAGTCAAAATAACACCAATGAATATTATTGTTTTTATTGTTTTTGTTTTCTTTTTTTTTCTTTTTTTTTTTTACAATATTGTTTGATAACTTATTTAGTCCTTGTTTGTCCAGTGTAAAATATTTCCTTTCCTTGACTTATTTTATGAAAATTACCAGTCAGCAATATTTTTAGTACTGGCAGGTGATCTCTGTGGAATGTTCATTTACAAACAGTTCTAAAGTAAGTAGAAAATATAGCTTCTCTTCCAGAATGCTCAGATTGTGTGTGTGTGTGTGTGCACGGGGGGGGGGGGGGGGGGGGGATTCCGCATAATAAACAGCATAGAATAAGCACCAGTGGGAGGATGAGGCTACATACCAATAGACAACAATATATAGCTATAAAACATTTTTTTTTATGCTGCAACTGGGATATAATGTAAAAAGGGGCATCTTGTAACATTTACTGCAATCTACTGTATGATGTTACAGTTTCTCTTAAAGTCAAGTATACAATAAATCAGACAATTATTAAAATATAAAAACGTAAAGAATATTACTGTAAAATACACAGTCCATGCACACAATACAAGCATGAACCTCTGATGTGTCTGTTACAGCTAGAAAGTTATCCCTTTAAGACATTGTTAAAAATAGACACACAATACTCAGAGTCCGTGAAGTTTCCTTTCACGTCGGCTTGTGTGTCAGTTTGAGTAAAATATTTGAAGACAGAATTGACAAATAATGTGAGATAAGGTTCTGCAGACTTGTATCAGGTGAGAGTCAATGTTCTACCTGACAAAGCAAAATTCCCAACAACATATCTTAGCGAATGTTGAGTCAGCAGCAGTGTACATGCCCAGGGCCTTGCTGGATTATTATTCAGGCCACTGGCTCTCAGACTGCTGATGTGTCTTCAAGGATTCAATAAAATAAAACATATCCAGTTCAAGAATATTCATAGATCTGCTTTTTAAAGACATTTCTTTTAAAAGGATTTCTGAAGTAAGAAATATATGGAGGCTCCTTAAAGGAAAGATGCAAGCTAATTAAAAACAAAAAAAAAACAACTTACCCAGCACTTCCTCAAGCCCCTGGTAGTCGTCCTGTACCCTCGCCACAGCTCAGCATCCGGCCGGTGGTCCAGCGACCCCTCGGTGCAGATGCTGACCTCACCAGGTCGGCATCTACTCTGCCTGTGTGAGAGCTGCTTGCGGTCGCACTGGCGTGGCCAGGAGAGCTCTGCACGTGTGCACTACGTAGTTGTGATGGAGGAGGAGAACAGGGGGAGCGGTGGGTATGAGGAGAGCCCACTAAACATGACTGCTCCCCAGTTTTTAAAGGGGAACTTCAGCCTAAACAAACATACTGTCATCAAGTTACATTAGTTATGTTAATTAGAATAGCTAGGTAATATAATCTCTTACCCACCCTGTTTTAAAAGAACAGGCAAATGTTTGTGATTCATAGGGGTTGCCCTCTTTGTCATGGGGGCAGCCATCTTTTTGGTTGAAAGGAGGTGACAACGAGCAGGAGACACAGTTCCAACTGTCCTGTGTCCTGACTACCCCTCCCAGCTGCACACGCAAGGCTTCAAATGTCAAATTCAAAATGTAAAAAAAAAATTGCACCAAAACAGCAGAACGAGAACAACAACATCAGAAATCCCATCATGCTCTGCACAGCATCAGGGGAAAAAAGCCCGGGCAGTTTTCTTCTGTGCAGCTAAAAATGAGGCTTGTATAAGAGAAACAAAGTTCTGATGCTGTGAAACTGTTAAAGAAACACCAGGCCTTTTCAGTGCTGTTGAGTCGATTTTTAGTCCGGAGGTTCACTTTAAATTATTTTTGCGCTACGGTATCCTTTAAAGGAAAGGTTCAGGGAGGGTGGGCAAAAAATAAAAATAAAATTCCACTTACCTGGGGCTTCCTCCAGCCCGTGGCAGGCAGGAGGTGCCCTCGCCGCCGCTCCGCAGGCTCCCGGTGGTCTCCGGTGGCGCGCCCGACCTGGCCAGGCCGGAGGCCAGGTCGGGCTCTTCTGCGCTCCAAGGCCCGGAACTTCTGCGTCCCACGCCGGCGCTCTGACGTCATCGGACGTCCTCCGTGTTCTACTGCGCATGCGCAGTAGTTCTGCGCATGCGCAGTAGAGCCCGGAGGACGTCCGATGACGTCAGAGCGCCGGTGTGGGACGCAGAAGTTCCGGGCCTTGGAGCGCAGAAGAGCCCGACCTGGCAGCCGGCCTGGCCAGGTCGGGCGCGCTACCGGAGACCACCGGGAGCCTGCGGAGCGGCGGCGAGGGCACCTCCTGTCTGCCACGGGCTGGAGGAAGCCCCAGGTAAGTGGAATTTGATTTTTATTTTTTACCCACCCTCCCTGAACCTTCCCTTTAAAGAAAACCTGAACTGAAAATTAAAAGTCAAAATAAACATATACAAGTCATACTTACCTCCTGTGGTGACACCTCTTTCTCCTCTCCTCGTCCCATTTGTCCACTGTGATCAATGGAATTCTCTGCCCTTCATTTTGAAAATGACCATTACCCCATAACAGCTTTCTGGTCAGCACACTGTTAAACTGTAGCATCGCCCACTTGAGCCACAGGGAAACATGGACATTACCGGACACATCAGTTGTCCTCTCAGCTATAACTAACAGCAACTGATTTATAACTGACAGCAACTGATATGTTAAATATAAATGTTGTCAGAACGGGAAAGGGATTATTGTCAGAAGAAAATGGTGAGCTTCTGAGAGGAACTGATGGCAAGGTAACTATGTAATGTTCATTTGAAGTTACCTCATGTGTTTATTTTAAATATTTTTACTCAGTTCAGGTTCCCATTAACATACATAGCAATTTTGGCGGTGATAGCATGCGAGGAAGCTTTGCTATTAACCATTAAAACAAAGCAAAATTGGGTGAAATTACACACAATTATGAATAGATTACAGAAAGTCAATTTGATCTTAAAACTGTAAATACATGTGTTGTAATTGCAAAATTTTATGCAAAAGGTCCTGTGAACATAATAAGCAGATTATCACCATCACTAGGATCTATGGCTGAAAGGATTATAGGCAGAGGATCAGCAGGACAGCCAGGCAATATGCATTGTTTAAAAGGAAATAAATATGGCAGCCTCCATATAACTCTCACCTTAGATTCCCTTTAAAGAGACACTGAAGCGAAAAAAAAAATATGATATAGTGAATAGGTTGTGTACTATGAATAATTACTAGAAGATTAGCAGCAAAGAAAATATTCTCATACTTTTATTTTCAGGTATATAGTGTTTTTTCTAACATTGCATCATTCTATAATATGTGCAGATTACACAACATTCAGCATTCAAAATGAGTCTTTCAGAGCAGTCTGTGAAGTAATGACCTCTCCTCTGGCAGAGGAAAAGTAAATAGTCCAGGAACAGTTGAGATAATAAAAGTCAGATAACAGCCCTCTCCATGACTAACTTAAGGTGGCCATACACTGGTCGATTTGCCATCAGATTCGACCAACAGATAGATCCCTCTCTGATCGAATCTGATCAGAGAGGGATCGTATGGCCACCTTTACTGCAAACAGATTGTGAACCGATTTCAGCCTGAAACCGTTCACAATCTGTTGTGGTGGTGGTGCTGCTGCTGCCCCCGCCCGCCCGCATACATTACCTGCTCCGCCGGCACGACTCCAGTCCCCCGGTCACCGCTGCTCTGTCTGCGCTCTGGTCTCCAGGTCCGGCATGCCTCACTTCTTCTAGCCCGGCAGGAAGTTTAAACAGTAGAGGGCTCTATTGCGTCGGTCGTCGGGCACTCGAACGCCGCTAGCGATGCGCTCTTTACCCGCGGGCGATCGACGGTTATTTTCCGCACGGCGCGATCGACAGGATCGGACGAAATGGATCGAAATTCGTAGCGTGAACGATTGGCAGCAGATTCGATCCCAGTGATCGAATCTGCTGTCGAAACGGGCACAAATCGGGCCAGTGTATGGCCAGCTTTAGTCGGAGAGCTTAATGGCTTGTTTGCATAGAGATAACAACTGGAGTTTCTCAACTCTTCCTGTACTGGAAACAATTAGACTGATGTATCTGATCTTAATGTTTTATTTCTTAGCTGTGCTACACATACAAATCAGAATATCATCTTTTTTTTTTCGCTTCAGTGTCTCTTTAAGAACACAGCACAACACTTTGCCTCTAAACTCTCAATGTAGACAAACAGAAGCCACACAAGGGCAGAATGGCTGCACGGTATAGATTTGCTCTCCTGTGTCTTTCTGATCCATTCAAAATTGTATTGAAGAAGATACAATCACTTGCAGAATCTGAAATGATGATAAGATAATACCCGGGATTTGTGGATATAATACGTAATGCGTTTGTGATGAAATATGAAAGCTTTTAGCTTGAAAGATCTGCCATCTGACTGTTGATTAAAACACGAGTTTTATGAAGAAAAAATAATATGGCCTTTGTCCCGCTCGTTACTCCACACTCGTTAGTAGCAGCGATGATCGTGAGATGCTGTCCTTCTGAATTCAAGCAAAATGCTGTAAATTGTATGTGGCGTTAAACCGGGCCACTCAAATGCAGATGTTGCCTATTCTGATTGGCCTAACTCCAAGTTACACACTAACTGCAACACAATTATCTATTTATCTTATCTATATATTGCTATATACTGGTATGTAACCCCTCCATCTCAGTAATGTTTAGCCAAGCCTATGAAGTCACAAAGGCTTTTCCTGCCAGTGAACTCTGGGAGACAAGCTGTTGTTTCTGCTCACCTTGGAACAAACACAAGCTCATTTTCAATCTCACAGGAGCCTATAGGCACAGATGTTCTGGCACCATAGACTCTGCCCTCCATGCATGCAGGCCTGGATTTACATCACAGGAGCCTATAGGCACAGATGTCCTGGCACCCTAGACTCCGCCCTCCATGCATGCAGGCCCGGATTTACATCACAGGAGCCTATAGGCACAGATGTCCTGGCACCATAGACTCTGCCCTCCATGCATGCAGGCCCGGATTTACATCACAGGAGTCTATAGGCACAGATTTCCTGGCACCCTAGACTCCGCCCTCCATGCATGCAGGCCAGGATTTACATCACAGGAGTCTATAGGCACAGATGTCCCGGCACCCTAGACTCCGCCCTCCATGCATGCAGGCCCGGATTTACATCACAGGAGCCTATAGGCACGGATGTCCCGGCATCTTAGACTCCACCCTCCATGCATGCAGGCCTGGATCTACATCACAGGAGCCTATAGGCACAGATGTCCCGGCATCTTAGACTCCACCCTCCATGCATGCAGGCCTGGATCTACATCACAGGAGCCTATAGGCACAGATGTCCTGGCACCCTAGACTCCGCCCTCCATGAGCCTACAAATCTCCACCAAACTGTACTGCAAGTGCGCTGACTGTCCCAGCTGTCACTTCTCCCTTACTTCCCTTGCCCATCATAGGTAGCTACAGGTGTCCCCAAGCATTAGGATTCTAGAAAAAAATTCAATATTAAGTAGCTAGACGTGCCTCTGGCTGAAGGGAGATCTGGTCAGTGGAAAGAGCAGGGTGAGTAATCTCTCATTTACACTCTCATCAGGACTCTGCATAGGGAAGGAAGAAGGGGTGGCACTGGGGGGAGGGGGGGAAGTGAGCCGCCTCTCCATCACGAGGCGCCTGTAGGCACGTGCCTACCCTGCCTTATGGTAAATCCCTCCCTGAACACACAACTAACAAATATTCTGCAGAGATGCACCTGCCAGCTGTAAAGATGTCATCATGTGATAAATATAAGAACATAAATCAGGGTGAGGAAAGATTTCGCAATGGCCAAAAACTGGCTAAACAAGTCATTATAAAATGTCATACTGTAAAAAAATCATTAATTTTATTCATTAAGTTATGTTGTTTAATAAAGATCTCTTTAAACCTATGTTACTTGTAGAAGCAACAAGTGAAATATAGTGAAATATTCCTCACAAGAGAGGCTGCTAATGGCTTCGTTTTCAGTACATTGGGACAGATTTGAAGTCAGGGCTGGTGAACACCGGAGCGGTTCTGAAGCATTTTGTAAAACACTTGCGGGCTGAAAACCGCTTGGCTAATGAAAGTGAATGGGCTGGTGCACACCAGAGCGATTCGTTTTTTCCCCAAACGCAAACTCGGGGGCTGCAGCATTTTTTAGATTTCTGAGGCGTTTCTGCCTCAATGTTAAAGTATAGGAAAGTGGAAAACCGCTCTGGAAAACGCCAGATCAGAGCGGTTTTCCAGGCGTTTTTGTTACAGAGGCTGTTCAGTAACAGCTTTACTGTAACAATATTTGTAATCTGCTACATAAAAACACTACAAAAACCGCTAGGGATGTTTAGAAAACCTCTCTAATATGCCTAGGAATCGCTCTGAAATCTGCTTCAGAAACCTCTAGCGTTTTGCGGATCTGCTGGAGGTTTTTGGTGTGCACTGGGCTTCAGAAATGGAGTAAATGTGTGTCTGACTATCAGGATAGATCAGTAAGGTTTGTAAAAAAAATAATCCATGAAATAATTACACAACTACAAACAGCTCTTCTCCATATCCACATTATAGACTTTCCAGCACAAGAAAGATTCACAATAAATCATCTTCTAATAGCAACCAAACATTTCATAACAGACAATTGGAAAACTATATATATATCCTTACTGAGCAAGAAATTCTACAAAGAACAGATTTCCAACTGCATGCAGAAAAATCATGGTCAATGCGTTCTGACAATATACTACCTTTCCTGAACAAAGCTAAGTAGTGGATCTCCATATACCCAAGTACTAAACTCTTAATAAAATAGTCTCTCGTATTTATAATGATAAAAACAGTATGTTTGCTCCATTTACTATTCATACATAAGCTCAAAAGAAACGTCACTCTGTCTCATAAATACTCCAAACCCAAAAATCCAGGGAATAAATAAAGTTTCTGCTCTTGTTTTTGTTTTAGTTTGTTTATACTAATTTCATTAAAATTTGGTAATACTTTAACTATTTTATTTTATGGAAATGAAAAAGGGTAGTACTACTATATCAAACTATAAAAACTCTCAAATCGTTTATATATAGGATGCGACTTAGGAGCCTTAGTAGGGTGTCTCCTAGGCCCCAGACTCCAGAGGACCTGCTCCTTAGGGATGATCGGAACCAGCCAATTCCGTTCCACCGGAAATCACGGATTCCATCAGTGTTAAATTCCGTCGCTATGAAAATTCCGCCGGATTTGTACGAAATTCCACGGAATTCCGGATTCCGTCGGAAAAAAATTAAAGTGACCTTGTTTATCCTATATGGTAGCCCATAGTCCCTATTAACTGTTCACTTAGTCCTTTTTTCCCTTTTTCTCCCTCCTCCCTTCTCCCAGAGGGAGGAGGATCTCATCCTCCAGGGAATTGTAGTATTTCAAAAGCCAGCTTACATACTGTGGCTGGGAATTAAACTTAGGCTGGGCTGGGAATTGAACCCAGGTCTCAGTGTGTGGTAGGTATCTGACTTAACCCCTATACCACCAACCACACTGCATGCTGAAGCCAGCCTAGCATTTACCATTATGATCAATCCAAGAGAAAAAGTAGCGTGCTTAAGGATTTGTAGTATTTCCAAATCCAGCTTACATACCGTGGCTGGGAATTGAACCCAGATCTCAGTGTGTGGTAGGTATCTGACTTAACCCCTATACCACCAACCACACTACATGCTGAAGCCAGGCTAGCATGTACCATTATGATCAATCCAAGAGAAAAATGAGCTCTCTCTCTCTCTCTCTCTCTCTCTCTCTCTCTCTCTAGGACTTGATGCCATTGAACTGAATTTTCAGCTTAAAACCATCAACAGATACCGGCAGAATTTCACAGGCATTTTCGGAATTCTGCCAGATTGAAAAAGCAATTCTGTTCCGTCCAAACGGAACGGAATGACCAATTTCCACCTAAAAATCACGTAAAATACAATTCCGCGGACAGCGGTGACCATCCCTACTAGAGAGAGAGAGAGAGAGAGAGAGAGAGAGAGAGAGATGAATCTACCTGGCTATCTGGGGTTCTCTTCGGACAACTGTTGAACACAAAAGGCAAGGCCATGCCTGGCTACAAATCCTTAGAGAGAGCTCATTTTTCTCTTGGATTGATCATAATGAATAGTACATGCTAGGCTGGCTTCAGAATGTAGTGTAGTTGGTGGTATAGGGGTAAGTCAGCTACCTACCACACACTGAGACCTGGGTTCAATTCCCAGCCACGGTATGTAAACTGGCTTTTGAAATACTATAAACCCTTAAGCACGCTACTTTTTCTCTTGGATTGATCATAATGGTGCATGCTAGGCTGGCTTCAGCATGTAGTGTGGTTGGTGGTATAGGGGTTAAGTCAGATACCTACCACACACTGCGACCTGGGTTCAATTCCCAGCCCAGCCTGCGTTCAATTCCCAGCCACGGTATGTAAGCTGGCTTTTGAAATACTACAATTCCCTGGAAGATGAGACGCTCCTCCCTCCAGGAGGAGGGAGGGGAGGAAAATAGATAGGCGAGGAAATAAATGTTAATTCCGTAAAATTCTGCGGAATTAAAAAAAATTCCACGGAATTCCGTTTTAGAGGTATAGCAATTCCGTTCTGACCGACGGAATAGGAATTGGCCCAATTCCGGCCGGAATCACAGAACTGAGAATTCCGCGGAATCCAGAGAGCATCCCTACTGCTCCTAGTTGAAGAATACCCGAGGTGACATGTGACATGATGAGATAGACATGTGTATGTACAGAGCCAAGTGCACAAATAACTATGCTGTGTTTCTTTTTTCTTTCTCTGCCTTAAAGAGTTAAATATCAGGTATGTAAGTGGCTGACTCACTCCTGACTCAGACAGGAAGTGACTACAGTGTGACCCTCACTGATAAGAAATTACAACTACAAAATACTTTCCTAGCAGAAAATGGCTTCTGAGAGCAAGAAAGAGATAAAAAGGGTTAATTTCTTATCAGTGAGAGTCACACTGTAGTCACTTCCTGTCTGAGTCAGGACTGAGTCAGCCACTTACATATCTGATATTTAACTCTTTCAAGCAGAGAAAGAAAAAAAGGAACACAGCCTAGTTATTTGTGCTAGGCACTGTACATACTTCGAGTATCCTTTAACATCAAAATATATGCATCTTTTATTTAATATGTTACCATGATTAATGTATACATGTGTAACGTTTGCGGGTTTCTATTTCCGAAGTCAGCGCACAAGATGCGCGCTGACACAGCGGAAATCCTCCACAAACGTGTAATTTGGAGAACCCAGGTTAGGTGCTATGCACCAGCAGAGGGCAATTTCCACTGGCAGATGGAGCTGTGGAGTGCAGACGAGCACAGCCTCTGCACGGCCACAGATGCCAGATGGGAATTGTACAGATAAAGGCAAAGTAGGGCACGATAGCCCTCTAAGAGAGAGCACAGAGACAGGATGAATGTGTGTCCACCAATCTAGTCGCCACCCACCGACGGTGTACACACATCAGCAGAAACAAAGCAAGAACGCAATCGCAAAGAATGGTGATTGCCAACAGACACCAGACTTAGAAGGACAGAGCACGAGAGTAGCAAAGGCACAGCAAACAACAATGAGAAGATAACGAAAATAACTAAACGCGAACACCGCACTCATTCGCAACAGCGAACGCGTTTACGGCGCGGTCTCCACACGATAAGCGCAACAGAGACAAGCACGCCACCCTGACTAACGAAAGAACACAAATGAACAAATAACAGGAACGCTTGCTAAACGGCTGCCTTACCTCAGGCAACCGCTAGAGTTGGGCCGAACGGTTCGCCTGCGAACGGTTTCATGCGAACTTCAGTGGTTCGCGTTCGCGTCCCGCAGGCGAACTTTTGCGGAAGTTCGGTTCACCCCATAATGCACCATGAGGGTCAACTTTGACCCTCTACATCACAGTCAGCAGGCCCAATGTAGCCAATTAGGCTACACTAGCCCCTGGAGCCACTCCCCCCCTAATAAAAGGCAGGCAGCGGCGGCCATTAAGCTCACTCGTGTGCCTGCGTTAGTGAGAGTAGGGCGAGCTGCTGCAGACTGTCTCTCATAGGGAAATATTAGTTAGGCTTAGCTTGTCACTGGCTGCATACCTGTTTTGTGAACCCACCACTGCATACCTGTACTGTGAACCCACCACTGCATACCTGTACTGTGAACCCACCACTGCATATCTGTTCAGTGAACCTGCCACTGCATACCTGTTCTGTGAACCCACCACTGCATACATGTTCAGTGAACCCACCACTGCATACCTGTTCAGTGAACCTGCCACTGCATACCTGTACTGTTCAGTGAACCCGCCACTGCATACCTGTTCTGTTCAGTGAACCCGCCACTGTATACCTGTTCTGTTCAGTGAACCTGCCACTGTATACCTGTTCTGTTCAGTGAACCCGCCACTGTATACCTGTTCAGTTAACCCACCACTGCATACCTGTTGTGTTCAGTGAACCCGCCACTGCATACCTGTTCTGTTCATCAGCCAGGCGACCATATGGGCTATAAAGCCACCAAAACCTGCACTCTCGCCATGGTGCGCACCAGTCCAGCACGGCCGTCACTACACAAACAGCTGTTGGCGGTGCGTTACACGGTGAGTTTGGTGTGTCAGTGTGAAGCAGTACCTTAATTACACTCCCTGATTGATGTATACACATGCAAGATGGTTTAAAGCACTTTAGGCCTGTCATTTAGCATTCAATGTGATTTCTGCCCTTAAAATGCTGCTTTGCGTCAAATCCAGATTTTTCCAGGGGACTTTTGGCATGTATCCCACTCCTCCACCTGAGGGTCCAGGTGTTAGACCCCTTGAAACATCTTTTCCATCACTTTTGTGGCCAGCATAATTTTTTTTTCAAAGTTCGCATCCCCATTGAAGTCTATTGCGGTTCGCGAACTTTAACGCGAACCGAACCTTACGCGGAAGTTCGCAAACCTAAAATCGGAGGTTCGGCCCAACTCTAGCAACCACAAGCGTTTGTTTCAGACAGACAGACGAACGGAAAACAGGAATAGGTCAGATAAGATCCACCGCTCTTCCGCCAGAGCGAGTGCGATCCGGGTTCAGGGACAGGACAGGAAAGATCCACTGCTCTTTCTGCCAGAGCAAGTGTGAACCAAGTAGAGAAACAGAGCTAGCAGGATCCACTGCTCTTTTCCACCATAGAAAGTGTGATCCAAGTGCAGAAACAGAGCTAGCAGGATCCACTGCTCTTTTCCACCAGAGCAAGTGTGAACCAAGTAGAGAAACAGAGCTAGCAGGATCCACTGCTCTTTTCCACCAGAGCAAGTGTGATTCGAGTACAGGAATAGGCTTAGCAGGATCCACTGCTCTTTCCGCCAGAGCGAATGCAATCCAGACAAACAAACAGATGGGGCTACCAGTAGCAACCGCTGCTCTGGTTAGCACCCCTGAGGCAGAATACAGAAGGAGGCACTGCCTCTACCACTAGGGCAAGTTCGATCCAGACAGATGAACAGAAGGGGTTACCAGTAGCAACCGCTGCTCTGGTTAGCACCCCCAGACAAACAGAACGATTTCCTGTCGACCACCGCTGGCGACAGGACAATCGCAGCAGAGAGGCAACACAGACAAAACAGATAAAGCAACCTGACTGCACTAGAGGAGCTGCCTAGTGCAGTCCCAAGAATTACTCTAAGATAAACTTTAGCAAACAAACAGGGCTGATACTCTAGGAGAGTTCATCAGAAACAAAGCATGAAGGATGACCAGCAAAGGATTTTGGGAGAACATGGCTTTTATACTGCCAGCCTTCAAAGGAGGCAGCTAGGCAATTTGCATAACAAATGTATGCAAATTGCTCAGCAGCAGAGCAGGTCTGAAACTTGCAAAGAAAAGACAGGTCTCTTTTCCAGAGTCCTGCAGCCCTCAGACTTAAGGAATGGTCAAACAGCTGCCTGTCTGTGCAGCCAGCTGAGCGGATCATTACAACATGTGAAAGACCAATTTCTTATAAAAGTCTGTCAAACATCTGATGTATATGATGCACTCTTGGTCCAATATTTTGGAAAACATAATCTAAATGTATAGGATTATTTCATGCATAAAACCACCATTGTTAGTTTTCTTTATTGAAAACAACTCAATAAAAACGATTTGAATACACAACTTTTGGGACCCTCCTTTGTTTTCAACACTTTCAAAACTTAAAGGACAACTGAAGTGAGAGGTATATGGAGGCTGCCATGTTTATTTCCTTTTTAGCAATACCAGTTGCCTGGCTGTCCTGCTGATCCTCTGCCTCTAATCTTTTTAGCCAGAGCTCCTGAACAAGCATGCAGCAGATCAGGTGCTCTGACTGGATTGTGACTGGATTAGCTGCATGCTTGTTTCTGGTGTGATTCAGACACTACTGCAGCCAAAGAGATCAGTAGGGCCGTCAGGCAACTGGTATTGTTTAACAGGTAATAAAAATGGCAGCCTCCATATCACTCTCACTACAGCTTTCCTTTAAGAGCAGCATTGTAGAAAGGAGGGGGCTGTGTAGGTAAGTCTGGGGAGGATGGAGGAGAGGGTCCAGAACACCCCTTGTAGACAGGTCCTCTTTCCCATTAATAATTGTGTGAGTCTAGTGGTAAGGATGAGAAGATAGATGATGGCATGTATGACACAATGGCCTCAATTCTAGTAGGGTTATCAAACAAATTACCTCATGTACGGTAATTTACCTCATGAGGTAATGCCATCTAGCAATTCTGGTAGGTTTTAGTCATGTTTTATCTCATGAGGTATATTATAAGGTCATTCATGAGGTCATTTGCATTCATTTTACCCAAAATAGCTATTCTCATGGAAATGAGGGGGCACGTTAGCACATCATTTACCGATCAGTGTAAGACCTGCCGGTACCTGGAGGTAAAGTCAGTTTGTATGCATTTTGCAGTTTTTAGTGGAGTTCCTATTCAGGCCGTGTAATAGAAAAGAGTAGTAGAAGTAAAACTCCAAATATTTACTGGATTTTGTTATAGGTTATGCCTATAAATATACTTTTCATAGGTTGCTACATAATCAAATACACCTTCCCCTATCACAAAAAAAAAAAATTCCAAAGACTATCCTAACATATGGAAGACAATTAAAGACTACTATTATTTATTTACTGCATGCTTACCGCTCAAATACCTCATGTTTTATCTCACTTTATGCATTTACCTCACGTTTTACCTCATGTTTTACCTCATGTTTTACCTAAAAAAAGAGTAAAATACCGCATGAGGTATTTTACCTACAAACAAATATTTACCTCACATAGCTACCAGAATTGAGGCCAATTTGAGGTGAAGGAATGGACCAGCACAGCGATGAGGAAAACATTGTGCCACCCACCACAAATCCCCTCTATACTCCCCCAGCCCAGTGCAGAGCGGAACAGGGAGCAACGGATATATTTACCTTATCTGGAGGCAGGCTCAGCTCTCCTCTTTCACCACTGAGTGGCGCTGTAATGCTGATATCATCTTTGGGGTCCCAATCTCATGTCACATCATTAAGGAGGATGTCAGTGTTACAGCGCCACTCAGTGGTGGAAGAGCAGAGCGGATCCTGCGTCCAGATCAGGTAAATATATCAGTCTCTCCCTGCACTGTACTGCATTAGGTTAGCAAGGCAGCTGAGGACAGTCCACTGACACAGCCCCGCCCCTCGTTATCTAAAATGAGATAACTCAGGCACAGCAGTTAAAAAGTGAAACATTCTGGGAAAGAACAATGCCTCTGCCATCTGGGTATTGTGTAACACCTCATGACAGCTCTATAACAAGTTCCTGTGCTGAGAGGCCTGTAATCTGTGTCCTGTCCCTGCTTCAGAGCTGCTAACATTCTGGCCATTTATTCGCAACGGTATTGGGGTGCTAAAGTCCTACAACATATGTGAACAGATCCCTCTGATCCATAACCGCGTGGCAAGCAGTTTTGCACATAAAAAGGCTGTTTCTGATTTAAAGAAAATATTTGCGAAAATACATTGTATTTTTTAACATGGTCAAAGAAAACTATTTTTTTTTTCCGATGCGATCATTTGTGTAAAAAAAATTTTACCATGAAAATTTGTGAAAAGAGCACAGCAAGCCCACTTTCACAGAGCCTGCAGTTAACTGTCTGATTCAGGTCATCAAATCTTTAACCCTCCTGGCGGTCTATTAAAAACCGCCAGGGGGCAGCGCAGCCGTTTTTACTTTTTTTTTTTAATCATGTAGCGAGCCTAGGGCTCGCTACATGACAGCCGCTGTGCAGCGGCATCCCCCCACCCACTCCGATCGCCTCAGGCGATCTGCGATCACCGACGTCATGACGTCATTGTGAGTCCCGATCTACCCCTCAGCGTTGCCTGACGCTGATAGGCCAGGCTGCGCAAGGGGTCTGAGAGGGGGGGGGGCGGCGCGGCGGGTAGCGGCGAATCGGCGCAGAGCAGCGGCGATTGGTATGCACACGCAGCTAGCAAAGTGCTAGCTGCGTGTAGAAAAAAAAAATTATGCAAATTGGCCCAGCAGGGCATGAGAAATCCTCCTGCGCAGCATAGCCCGAACTACGTTCGGGGTTACCGCTAGGAAGGTTAAGGGCCCTTTCACACTAAGGCCATTTTACCATATCCCACCACAATGCAATGAAAGTCTACGGAGACTTTAATACTAGTAAGTTACAGTGCAACGTGACATTTTCATCGCATCCCCTACGCAATAACGCAGGTCAAGAATTACAATAACGCTGCTGGCGATGCGTAGATTTCTAAAAAATCACCAACGCGACGTCACAGCACACATGCGTGGAAGTGTATTTAACTGGTTCACGTCCGCGTCATGCCAATGGGCATGGCCATGTCGCAGCCCCAGGACTGGCTAACGGCGATCGGCTGGCTTTTGCAGGAGATCGCAGGCGCTGCTGCATGCACATCTCTGCTTTGTAAGCGGAGATCCACTCTGCCTTCAGTCTCCCATCGGCGATCGCCGCTCGGAGACTGTTAGACGGCAAAACCACCATCTGCGATCTACAGCAGCGCTGTACTGGGGCAGCCGAGTAATGCGGCTGACCCCCTGGAAGACCTGACAGTGATCGGCTGTCATAGGCTGATTGGCTGGCGGGGGGGGGGGGGGGGGAATAAATAAATAATAAAAAACAAAGGGAAATTTATTAAAAAATAAATACTATGATATTTATAAATAAACAAACAAACATCCGGGGAGTGAACTGACCCCACCAACAGAGAGCTCTGTTGGTGGGGAGAAAAGGTGTGGGGGGAATCACTTGTGTGCTGAGTTGTGCGGCCCTGCAGCTTGGCCTTAAAGAGAACCAGAGATAAGAACATAACATATTTATAGATACCTGGGGATTCCCCCAGCCCCATAAGCCTGGATCGCTCCCACGCCGCCGTCCTACGCTGCCTGTGTCCACCGGTACCGGGTCCCGTCATTTTGGCCAGTCGAGCCAGTCGACGCAAGTGCAGTGCGCTCCCTCCGTACTGCGTACAGAGCCTGAGGGAGCGCCTGTGCATGTGGAAGACTGGCCGCGTCCGCCGGAAGTGTTGGGACCCAGTAGCGGCGATAGAGGCAGCGGAGGACGGCGGCGTGGGAGCGTTCCAGGCTTATGGGGCTGGAGGAAGCCCCAGGTATGTATAACATCTTCTTTTCATTTTTTAGGTAGTCTTCGTCTCTGGTTCCCTTTAAAGCTGCAGTGGCCAATTCTGTGAAAAATGGCCTGGTCTTTGGGGGGGGGGGGGGGGGGGGTAAAGCCTGTGGTCCTGAATAGGTTAAAGGAAACCAGAGATGAACGTTTTGGCACAAAATAAACATATCCCTCGATAGATTTTACAAAATAAATACTATACCTGCTATTTTTGCCACTCTGGTGTGCCTATTTTTTTAATTTATTTTTTTTTACTAAAACTCCATGCAAAACACAGTTGATCAGAAAAGCATATTATTTAGTGGGCTGTGTGCAAAATGAAATCACCATTTCTAAAGACCTCTTATGACTAACAAATATAGATTTAAAAAAAAAACATTTTTCAATATACCCTTACATTAGCAGACACCATCAGCTCCTCCCATCTCATCACAGCTCTCTGTGATGCTGCAAGTATACAGAACAGGAAAGCAAAACCAGAAGGCGGCAGGCTTGGGCTTGAAAAGACATCAGAGAAGACAGACTCAGCTATAATGATTCCTGAGCAAAGACAGACTGAATGCTCAGTCAGGGATTTTATCAGGGCTGATAACAGGCAGACTGAGCAGTGAAACATGAAACAGAGAGCAGGGTAGGTATTTTCTCTAATGTTCCCACTGATATATATGGTAAAATACATGAGGGTTCTTCGTCTCTGGTTCACTTTAAACAATACACTTCCGCATACCTGAAGCAGGAAGTGACTGCAAGCATGCGTCATGCATGTGTCACTTCCTGCTTGGCCAATGGCAGGCAGGGAACACCGTGCAATAGCGCAGTGTTCCCTGAAAGCCTCAGGCAATATATTCACTGAAACCGAATTACCCATAAACAGGTAACATTTGGTTTCTAAGTTTGTATAAGATGTTATATTCAGATGTCTGCCTAGAGATTGACATTACAATTAGCCGGGGGGGGGGGGGGGGTAACCTGGCTGCTTATTCTTTACTAGGCCTGAGAATTCAGTTTAATTCAATTGCGATGTTCCTGCCAATGACTTACAATGAAAATGTTGCAGTTCTGGAACCGAGTAATTATTTGCAATATCTTCCTTCCAGGATTTTAATTATGTTGGAAAGGTTCGTAGGTTAACTTACAATATGTTTAAATGTAATTGTACTTTATATCATTATAGTGTAACTTGTTAGCCAACACAAGGCATATTTTTTTTTCCTTCTACTCAACAGAATTCGGGACCACAAATTGGATTACTTTATCAAAACTGACACCGCAGCGCAAAACAAAGTGAGCACAAATGGCCAAAACGGAATGTGAAAGAACGAACAAACTGCTCCACGAAGCCATTTCCATTACAGCTGTCTTCTCCACTTTCCACGTTTCATGAAAATGGTCGGTACTTACACAAACAAGCATTACGGAAAAACTGAGAATATATATATATATATATATATATATATATATATATATATATGTACAGTATATGTAAAAGTCTTGCAAAAAAATTGGTTCTTCAGCTTCAAGAGAACCTTCACTTCCACTGAAGGAAGATAATTCTCTCCAGGTTAGTTCTGAAATAATAGAACACTCACTAATGAGTAAAGCAATATGCAGTAAACTGTAGTATAATAAAAACAGTGAACCACCGATTCTCCAAAAAAATCACAAATCTGTTGACATTGTGGAGAGGAGAAGCTGCTGGCACTGTCTGGCATGTGAGCGTTACATGTCATCACTGCCTGAAGATTGGACCTCGTGCAGTTGAGGTCTGTATGGTAGTGTTTGCATTTTGGGCAGTGACTTAAAAAGACACTGAAGTGAAAAAAAAATTATGATATTATGATTTGTATGTGTAGTACAGCTAAGAAATAATACATTAGGAGCAGAGACATAAGTCTAATATTGTTTCCAGTACAGAAAGAGTTGAGAAACTCCAGTTGTTATCTCTATGCAAACAAGCCATTAAGCTCTTCGACTAAGTTAGTCATGGAGAGGGCTGTTATCTGACTTTTATTATCTCAACTGTTCCTGGACTATTTACTTTTTCTCTGCTAGAGGAGAGGTTATTAATTCACAGACTGCTCTGAAAGACTCATTTTGAATGCTGAGTGTTGTGTAATCTGCACATATTAGAGAATGATGCAATGTTAGAAAAAACACTATATACCTGAAAATAAAAGTATAAGAATATTTTCTTTGCTGCTAATCTTCTAGTAATTATTCATAGTACACAACCAATTCATTATATCATATATTTTTTTTTCGCTTCAGTGTCTCTTTAAGGCCTGTACGCACTGCTGGACACACGCTGCATTTTTAAAATTGCATGTGATTTTTAAATCGCAAAGCCTTCATGAAAATACAAAAAACGCATTGTGTACAGGTCTTTACGATTTTCATGATTTTTTAAAAGACCTTGCGATTAAAAAACACATGCGATTTTAAAAAAGCAGCACAAGAGCATCAGTGTGTACAGGCCCTTAGTCAGTGTGGTCTGTGGCCCGGTGTGTGCACACAGGCTTTGGTTAGTATTGTGGTCATAGTGTGTGCACACAGGCTTTGGTTAGTATTGTGGTCGTGGTGTGTGCACACAGGGTTTGGTTAGTATTGTGGTCGTGGTGTGTGCACACAGGCTTTGGTTAGTATTGTGGTCGTGGTGTGTGCACACAGGGTTTGGTTAGTATTGTGGTCGTGGTGTGTGCACACAGGCTTTGGTTAGTATTGTGGTCATGGTGTGTGCACACAGGGTTTGGTTAGTATTGTGGTCGTGGTGTGTGCACACAGGCTTTGGTTAGTATTGTGGTCGTGGTGTGTGCACACAGGCTTTGGTTAGTATTGTGGTCGTGGTGTGTGCACACAGGCTTTGGTTAGTATTGTGGTCATGGTGTGTGTACACAGGCTTTGGTTAGTATTGTGGTCGTGGTGTGTGCACACAGGCTTTGGTTAGTATTGTGGTCGTGGTGTGTGCACACAGGCTTTGGTTAGTATTGTGGTCGTGGTGTGTGCACACAGGCTTTGGTTAGTATTGTGGTCATAGTGTGTGCACACAGGCTTTGGTTAGTATTGTGGTCGTGGTGTGTGCACACAGGGTTTGGTTAGTATTGTGGTCGTGGTGTGTGCACACAGGCTTTGGTTAGTATTGTGGTCGTGGTGTGTGCACACAGGCTTTGGTTAGTATTGTGGTCGTGGTGTGTGTACACAGGCTTTGGTTAGTATTGTGGTCGTGGTGTGTGCACACAGGGTTTGGTTAGTATTGTGGTCGTGGTGTGTGCACACAGGCTTTGGTTAGTATTGTGGTCGTGGTGTGTGCACACAGGCTTTGGTTAGTATTGTGGTCGTGGTGTGTGTACACAGGCTTTGGTTAGTATTGTGGTCGTGGTGTGTGCACAAAGGCTTTGGTTAGTATTGTGGTCGTGGTGTGTGCACACAGGCTTTGGTTAGTATTGTGGTCATGGTGTGTGCACACAGGCTTTGGTTAGTATTGTGGTCATGGTGTGTGTACACAGGCTTTGGTTAGTATTGTGGTCGTGGTGTGTGCACAAAGGCTTTGGTTAGTATTGTGGTCATGGTGTGTGCACACAGGCTTTGGTTAGTATTGTGGTCGTGGTGTGTGTACACAGGCTTTGGTTAGTATTGTGGTCGTGGTGTGTGCACAAAGGCTTTGGTTAGTATTGTGGTCATGGTGTGTGCACACAGGCTTTGGTTAGTATTGTGGTCGTGGTGTGTGCACACAGGCTTTGGTTAGTATTGTGGTCGTGGTGTGTGCACACAGGCTTTGGTTAGTATTGTGGTCATGGTGTGTGCACACAGGCTTTGGTTAGTATTGTGGTCATGGTGTGTGCACACAGGCTTTGGTTAGTATTGTGGTCATGGTGTGTGCACACAGGCTTTGGTTAGTATTGTGGTCGTGGTGTGTGCACACAGGCTTTGGTTGGTGTTGTGGTCATGGTGTGTGTACACAGGCTTTGGTTAGTATTGTGGTCGTGGTGTGTGCACACAGGCTTTGGTTAGTATTGTGGTCATGGTGTGTGCACACAGGCTTTGGTTAGTATTGTGGTCATGGTGTGTGCACACAGGCTTTGGTTAGTATTGTGGTCATGGTGTGTGCACACAGGCTTTGGTTGGTGTTGTGGTCATGGTGTGTGCACACAGGCTTTGGTTAGTATTGTGGTCATGGTGTGTGCACACAGGCTTTGGTTAGTATTGTGGTCATGGTGTGTGCACACAGGCTTTGGTTAGTATTGTGGTCGTGGTGTGTGCACACAGGGTTTGGTTAGTATTGTGGTCGTGGTGTGTGCACACAGGCTTTGGTTGGTGTTGTGGTCGTGGTGTGTGCACACAGGCTTTGGTTAGTATTGTGGTTGTGGTGTGTGCACACAGGCTTTGGTTAGTGTTGTGGTCATGGTGTGTGCACACAGGCTTTGGTTAGTATTGTGGTCGTGGTGTGTGCACATAGGCTTTGGTTAGTATTGTGGTCGTGGTGTGTGCACACAGGCTTTGGTTAGTATTGTGGTCGTGGTGTGTGCACACAGGCTTTGGTTAGTATTGTGGTCGTGGTGTGTGCACACAGGCTTTGGTTAGTGTTGTGGTCATGGTGTGTGCACACAGGCTTTGGTTAGTATTGTGGTCATGGTGCGTGCACACAGGCTTTGGTTAGTATTGTAGTCGTGGTGTGTGCACTCAGGCTTTGGTTAGTATTGTAGTCGTGGTGTGTGCACACAGGCTTTGGTTAGTATTGTAGTCGTGGTGTGTGCACACAGGCTTTGGTTAGTATTGTGGTCGTGGTGTGTGCACACAGGCTTTGGTTGGTATTGTGGTCATGGTGTGTGCACACAGGCTTTGGTTAGTATTGTGGTCATGGTGTGTGCACACAGGGTTTGGTTAGTATTGTAGTCGTGGTGTGTGCACACAGGCTTTGGTTAGTATTGTGGTCGTGGTGTGTGCACACAGGCTTTGGTTAGTATTGTGGTCATGGTGTGTGCACACAGGCTTTGGTTATTGTTGTGGTCATGGTGTGTGCACATAGGCTTTGGTTAGTATTGTGGTCATAGTGTGTGCACACAGGCTTTGGTTAGTATTGTGGTCATAGTGTGTGCACACAGGCTTTGGTTAGTATTGTGGTCATGGTGTGTGCACACAGGTTTTGGTTAGTATTGTGGTCATAGTGTGTGCACACAGGCTTTGGTTAGTATTGTGGTCATGGTGTGTGCACACAGGCTTTGGTTAGTATTGTGGTCATGGTGCGTGCACACAGGCTTTGGTTAGTATTGTAGTCGTGGTGTGTGCACTCAGGCTTTGGTTAGTATTGTGGTCATGGTGTGTGCACACAGGCTTTGGTTAGTATTGTGGTCATGGTGTGTGCACACAGGCTTTGGTTAGTATTGTGGTCGTGGTGTGTGCACACAGGCTTTGGTTATTGTTGTGGTCATGGTGTGTGCACACAGGCTTTGGTTAGTATTGTGGTCATGGTGTGTGCACACAGGCTTTGGTTAGTATTGGGGTCATGGTGTGTGCACACAGGCTTTGGTTAGTATTGTGGTCGTGGTGTGTGCACACAGGCTTTGGTTAGTATTGTGGTCATGGTGTGTGCACACAGGCTTTGGTTGGTGTTGTGGTCATGGTGTGTGCACACAGGCTTTGGTTGGTGTTGTGGTCATGGTGTGTGCACACAGGCTTTGGTTGGTGTTGTGGTCATGGTGTGTGCACACAGGCTTTGGTTATTGTTGTGGTCGTGGTGTGTGCACACAGGCTTTGGTTAGTATTGTGGTCGTGGTGTGTGCACACAGGGTTTGGTTGGTGTTGTGGTCATGGTGTGTGCACACAGGCTTTAGTTAGTATTGTGGTCATGGTGTGTGCACACAGGCTTTGGTTGGTGTTGTGGTCATGGTGTGTGCACACAGGCTTTGGTTAGTATTGTGGTCATGGTGTGTGCACACAGGCTTTGGTTAGTGTTGTGGTCATGGTGTGTGCACACAGGCTTTGGTTAGTATTGTGGTCGTGGTGTGTGCACACAGGCTTTGGTTAGTATTGTGGTCGTGGTGTGTGCACACAGGCTTTGGTTAGTATTGTGGTCATGGTGTGTGCACACAGGCTTTGGTTAGTATTGTGGTCGTGGTGTGTGCACACAGGCTTTGGTTAGTATTGTGGTCATAGTGTGTGCACACAGGCTTTGGTTAGTATTGTGGTCGTGGTGTGTGCACACAGGCTTTGGTTAGTATTGTGGTCATGGTGTGTGCACACAGGCTTTGGTTAGCATTGTGGCCCGGTGTGTGCACACAGGCTTTGGTTAGCATTGTGGCCCGGTGTGTGCACACAGGCTTTGGTTAGTATTGTGGTCATGGTGTGTGCACACAGGCTTTGGTTAGTATTGTGGTCGTGGTGTGTGCACACAGGCTTTGGTTAGTATTGTGGTCATGGTGTGTGCACACAGGCTTTGGTTAGTATTGTGGTCGTGGTGTGTGCACACAGGCTTTGGTTAGTATTGTGGTCGTGGTGTGTGCACACAGGCTTTGGTTAGTATTGTGGTCGTGGTGTGTGCACACAGGCTTTGGTTAGTATTGTGGTCGTGGTGTGTGCACACAGGCTTTGGTTAGTATTGTGGTCATGGTGTGTGCACACAGGCTTTGGTTAGTATTGTGGTCGTGGTGTGTGCACACAGGCTTTGGTTAGTATTGTGGTCATGGTGTGTGCACACAGGGTTTGGTTAGTATTGTGGTCGTGGTGTGTGCACACAGGCTTTGGTTAGTATTGG
Source organism: Hyperolius riggenbachi (assembly GCF_040937935.1). Lineage (NCBI taxonomy): Eukaryota > Metazoa > Chordata > Amphibia > Anura > Hyperoliidae > Hyperolius > Hyperolius riggenbachi. The sequence continues at coordinate 499,572,534 of NC_090649.1, forward strand.
GGTCATGGTGTGTGCACACAGGGTTTGGTTAGTATTGTGGTCATGGTGTGTGCACACAGGCTTTGGTTGGTATTGTGGTCATGGTGTGTGCACATAGGCTTTGGTTAGTATTGTGGTCATGGTGTGTGCACACAGGCTTTGGTTAGTATTGTGGTCATGGTGTGTGCACACAGGCTTTGGTTAGTATTGTGGTCATGGTGTGTGCACACAGGCTTTGGTTAGTATTGTGGTCATGGTGTGTGCACACAGGCTTTGGTTGGTGTTGTGGTCATGGTGTGTGCACACAGGCTTTGGTTAGTATTGTGGTCATGGTGTGTGCACACAGGCTTTGGTTAGTATTGTGGTCATGGTGTGTGCACACAGGCTTTGGTTGGTGTTGTGGTCATGGTGTGTGCACACAGGCTTTGGTTAGTATTGTGGTCATGGTGTGTGCACACAGGCTTTGGTTAGTATTGTGGTCGTGGTGTGTGCACACAGGCTTTGGTTAGTATTGTGGTCGTGGTGTGTGCACACAGGCTTTGGTTAGTGTTGTGGTCATGGTGTGTGCACACAGGCTTTGGTTAGTATTGTGGTCATGGTGTGTGCACACAGGCTTTGGTTAGTATTGTGGTCATGGTGTGTGCACACAGGCTTTGGTTAGTATTGTGGTCATGGTGTGTGCACACAGGCTTTGGTTAGTATTGTGGTCATGGTGTGTGCACACAGGCTTTGGTTAGTATTGTGGTCATGGTGTGTGCACACAGGCTTTGGTTAGTATTGTGGTCATGGTGTGTGCACACAGGCTTTGGTTAGTATTGTGGTCATGGTGTGTGCACACAGGCTTTGGTTAGTATTGTGGTCATGGTGTGTGCACACAGGCTTTGGTTAGTATTGTGGTCATGGTGTGTGCACACAGGGTTTGGTTGGTGTTGTGGTCATGGTGTGTGCACACAGGCTTTGGTTAGTATTGTGGTCATGGTGTGTGCACACAGGCTTTGGTTGGTGTTGTGGTCATGGTGTGTGCACACAGGCTTTGGTTAGTATTGTGGTCATGGTGTGTGCACACAGGCTTTGGTTAGTATTGTGGTCATGGTGTGTGCACACAGGCTTTGGTTAGTATTGTGGTCGTGGTGTGTGCACACAGGGTTTGGTTAGTATTGTGGTCGTGGTGTGTGCACACAGGCTTTGGTTGGTGTTGTGGTCGTGGTGTGTGCACACAGGCTTTGGTTAGTATTGTGGTTGTGGTGTGTGCACACAGGCTTTGGTTAGTGTTGTGGTCATGGTGTGTGCACACAGGCTTTGGTTAGTATTGTGGTCGTGGTGTGTGCACACAGGGTTTGGTTAGTATTGTGGTCGTGGTGTGTGCACACAGGCTTTGGTTGGTGTTGTGGTCGTGGTGTGTGCACACAGGCTTTGGTTAGTATTGTGGTTGTGGTGTGTGCACACAGGCTTTGGTTAGTGTTGTGGTCATGGTGTGTGCACACAGGCTTTGGTTAGTATTGTGGTCATGGTGTGTGCACACAGGCTTTGGTTGGTGTTGTGGTCATGGTGTGTGCACACAGGCTTTGGTTAGTATTGTGGTCATGGTGTGTGCACACAGGCTTTGGTTAGTATTGTGGTCATGGTGTGTGCACACAGGCTTTGGTTAGTATTGTGGTCGTGGTGTGTGCACACAGGGTTTGGTTAGTATTGTGGTCGTGGTGTGTGCACACAGGCTTTGGTTGGTGTTGTGGTCGTGGTGTGTGCACACAGGCTTTGGTTAGTATTGTGGTTGTGGTGTGTGCACATAGGGTTTGGTTAGTATTGTGGTCATGGTGTGTGCACACAGGCTTTGGTTAGTATTGTGGTCGTGGTGTGTGCACACAGGCTTTGGTTAGTATTGTGGTCATGGTGTGTGCACACAGGCTTTGGTTAGTATTGTGGTCGTGGTGTGTGCACACAGGCTTTGGTTAGTATTGTGGTCGTGGTGTGTGCACACAGGCTTTGGTTAGTATTGTGGTCGTGGTGTGTGCACACAGGCTTTGGTTAGTATTGTGGTCGTGGTGTGTGCACACAGGCTTTGGTTAGTATTGTGGTCATGGTGTGTGCACACAGGCTTTGGTTAGTATTGTGGTCGTGGTGTGTGCACACAGGCTTTGGTTAGTATTGTGGTCATGGTGTGTGCACACAGGCTTTGGTTAGTATTGTGGTCGTGGTGTGTGCACACAGGGTTTGGTTAGTATTGTGGTCGTGGTGTGTGCACACAGGCTTTGGTTGGTGTTGTGGTCGTGGTGTGTGCACACAGGCTTTGGTTAGTATTGTGGTCGTGGTGTGTGCACACAGGCTTTGGTTAGTATTGTGGTCATGGTGTGTGCACACAGGCTTTGGTTAGTATTGTGGTCGTGGTGTGTGCACACAGGCTTTGGTTAGTATTGTGGTCATGGTGTGTGCACACAGGCTTTGGTTAGTATTGTGGTCATGGTGTGTGCACACAGGGTTTGGTTGGTGTTGTGGTCATGGTGTGTGCACACAGGCTTTGGTTAGTATTGTGGTCATGGTGTGTGCACACAGGCTTTGGTTGGTGTTGTGGTCATGGTGTGTGCACACAGGCTTTGGTTAGTGTTGTGGTCATGGTGTGTGCACACAGGCTTTGGTTAGTATTGTGGTCGTGGTGTGTGCACACAGGGTTTGGTTAGTATTGTGGTCGTGGTGTGTGCACACAGGCTTTGGTTGGTGTTGTGGTCGTGGTGTGTGCACACAGGCTTTGGTTAGTATTGTGGTTGTGGTGTGTGCACACAGGCTTTGGTTAGTGTTGTGGTCATGGTGTGTGCACACAGGCTTTGGTTAGTATTGTGGTCATGGTGTGTGCACACAGGCTTTGGTTGGTGTTGTGGTCATGGTGTGTGCACACAGGCTTTGGTTAGTATTGTGGTCATGGTGTGTGCACACAGGCTTTGGTTAGTATTGTGGTCATGGTGTGTGCACACAGGCTTTGGTTAGTATTGTGGTCGTGGTGTGTGCACACAGGGTTTGGTTAGTATTGTGGTCGTGGTGTGTGCACACAGGCTTTGGTTGGTGTTGTGGTCGTGGTGTGTGCACACAGGCTTTGGTTAGCATTGTGGCCCGGTGTGTGCACACAGGCTTTGGTTAGTATTGTGGTCATGGTGTGTGCACACAGGCTTTGGTTAGTATTGTGGTCGTGGTGTGTGCACACAGGCTTTGGTTAGTATTGTGGTCATGGTGTGTGCACACAGGCTTTGGTTAGTATTGTGGTCGTGGTGTGTGCACACAGGCTTTGGTTAGTATTGTGGTCGTGGTGTGTGCACACAGGCTTTGGTTAGTATTGTGGTCGTGGTGTGTGCACACAGGCTTTGGTTAGTATTGTGGTCGTGGTGTGTGCACACAGGCTTTGGTTAGTATTGTGGTCATGGTGTGTGCACACAGGCTTTGGTTAGTATTGTGGTCGTGGTGTGTGCACACAGGCTTTGGTTAGTATTGTGGTCATGGTGTGTGCACACAGGCTTTGGTTAGTATTGTGGTCATGGTGTGTGCACACAGGGTTTGGTTGGTGTTGTGGTCATGGTGTGTGCACACAGGCTTTGGTTAGTATTGTGGTCATGGTGTGTGCACACAGGCTTTGGTTGGTGTTGTGGTCATGGTGTGTGCACACAGGCTTTGGTTAGTATTGTGGTCATGGTGTGTGCACACAGGCTTTGGTTAGTATTGTGGTCATGGTGTGTGCACACAGGCTTTGGTTAGTATTGTGGTCGTGGTGTGTGCACACAGGGTTTGGTTAGTATTGTGGTCGTGGTGTGTGCACACAGGCTTTGGTTGGTGTTGTGGTCGTGGTGTGTGCACACAGGCTTTGGTTAGTATTGTGGTTGTGGTGTGTGCACACAGGCTTTGGTTAGTGTTGTGGTCATGGTGTGTGCACACAGGCTTTGGTTAGTATTGTGGTCGTGGTGTGTGCACACAGGGTTTGGTTAGTATTGTGGTCGTGGTGTGTGCACACAGGCTTTGGTTGGTGTTGTGGTCGTGGTGTGTGCACACAGGCTTTGGTTAGTATTGTGGTTGTGGTGTGTGCACACAGGCTTTGGTTAGTGTTGTGGTCATGGTGTGTGCACACAGGCTTTGGTTAGTATTTTGGTCGTGGTGTGTGCACACAGGCTTTGGTTAGTGTTGTGGTCATGGTGTGTGCACACAGGCTTTGGTTAGTATTGTGGTCATGGTGTGTGCACACAGGCTTTGGTTGGTATTGTGGTCATGGTGTGTGCACATAGGCTTTGGTTAGTATTGTGGTCGTGGTGTGTGCACACAGGCTTTGGTTAGTGTTGTGGTCATGGTGTGTGCACACAGGCTTTGGTTAGTATTGTGGTCATGGTGTGTGCACACAGGGTTTGGTTAGTATTGTAGTCGTGGTGTGTGCACACAGGCTTTGGTTAGTATTGTGGTCGTGGTGTGTGCACACAGGCTTTGGTTGGTATTGTGGTCATGGTGTGTGCACATAGGCTTTGGTTAGTATTGTGGTCATGGTGTGTGCACACAGGCTTTGGTTAGTATTGTGGTCATGGTGTGTGCACACAGGGTTTGGTTAGTATTGTGGTCATGGTGTGTGCACACAGGCTTTGGTTAGTATTGTGGTCATGGTGTGTGCACACAGGCTTTGGTTATTGTTGTGGTCATGGTGTGTGCACACAGGCTTTGGTTGGTGTTGTGGTCATGGTGTGTGCACACAGGGTTTGGTTAGTATTGTGGTCGTGGTGTGTGCACACAGGCTTTGGTTAGTATTGTGGTCATGGTGTGTGCACACAGGCTTTGGTTAGTATTGTGGTCATGGTGTGTGCACACAGGCTTTGGTTAGTATTGTAGTCGTGGTGTGTGCACACAGGCTTTGGTTGGTGTTGTGGTCGTGGTGTGTGCACACAGGCTTTGGTTAGTATTGTGGTCGTGGTGTGTGCACACAGGCTTTGGTTAGTGTTGTGGTCATGGTGTGTGCACACAGGCTTTGGTTATTGTTGTGGTCATGGTGTGTGCACACAGGCTTTGGTTGGTGTTGTGGTCATGGTGTGTGCACACAGGCTTTGGTTAGTATTGGGGTCATGGTGTGTGCACACAGGCTTTGGTTAGTATTGTGGTCATGGTGTGTGCACACAGGCTTTGGTTATTGTTGTGGTCGTGGTGTGTGCACACAGGCTTTGGTTAGTATTGTGGTCATGGTGTGTGCACACAGGCTTTGGTTGGTATTGTGGTCATGGTGTGTGCACATAGGCTTTGGTTAGTATTGTGGTCATGGTGTGTGCACACAGGCTTTGGTTAGTATTGTGGTCATGGTGTGTGCACACAGGCTTTGGTTGGTGTTGTGGTCATGGTGTGTGCACACAGGGTTTGGTTAGTATTGTGGTCGTGGTGTGTGCACACAGGGTTTGGTTAGTATTGTGGTCATGGTGTGTGCACACAGGCTTTGGTTAGTATTGTGGTCGTGGTGTGTGCACACGGGCTTTGGTTAGTATTGTATTCATGGTGTGTGCACACAGGCTTTGGTTAGTATTGTAGTCGTGGTGTGTGCACACAGGCTTTGGTTAGTATTGTGGTCATGGTGTGTGCACACAGGCTTTGGTTAGTATTGTGGCCCGGTGTGTGCACACAGGCTTTGGTTAGTATTGTGGTCATGGTGCGTGCACACAGGCTTTGGTTAGTATTGTGGTCATGGTGTGTGCACACAGGCTTTGGTTAGTATTGGGGTCATGGTGTGTGCACACAGGCTTTGGTTAGTATTGTGGTCATGGTGCGTGCACACAGGCTTTGGTTAGTATTGGGGTCATGGTGTGTGCACACAGGCTTTGGTTAGTATTGTGGTCATGGTGTGTGCACACAGGCTTTGGTTAGTATTGTGGTCATGGTGTGTGCACACAGGCTTTGGTTAGTATTGGGGTCATGGTGTGTGCACACAGGCTTTGGTTAGTATTGTGGTCATGGTGTGTGCACACAGGCTTTGGTTAGTATTGTGGTCATGGTGTGTGCACACAGGCTTTGGTTAGTATTGGGGTCATGGTGTGTGCACACAGGCTTTGGTTAGTATTGTGGTCGTGGTGTGTGCACACAGGCTTTGGTTAGTATTGGGGTCATGGTGTGTGCACACAGGCTTTGGTTAGTATTGTGGTCATGGTGTGTGCACACAGGCTTTGGTTAGTATTGTGGTCATGGTGTGTGCACACAGGCTTTGGTTAGTATTGGGGTCATGGTGTGTGCACACAGGCTTTGGTTAGTATTGTGGTCGTGGTGTGTGCACACAGGCTTTGGTTAGTATTGTGGTCGTGGTGTGCACACAGGCTTTGGTTAGTATTGTGGTCATGGTGTGTGCACACAGGCTTTGGTTAGTATTGGGGTCATGGTGTGTGCACACAGGCTTTGGTTAGTATTGTGGTCATGGTGTGTGCACACAGGCTTTGGTTAGTATTGTGGTCATGGTGTGTGCACACAGGCTTTGGTTAGTATTGGGGTCATGGTGTGTGCACACAGGCTTTGGTTAGTATTGTGGTCATGGTGTGTGCACACAGGCTTTGGTTAGTATTGTGGTCATGGTGTGTGCACACAGGCTTTGGTTAGTATTGGGGTCATGGTGTGTGCACACAGGCTTTGGTTAGTATTGTGGTCGTGGTGCGTGCACACAGGCTTTGGTTAGTATTGTGGTCGTGGTGCGTGCACACAGGCTTTGGTTAGTATTGTGGTCGTGGTGCGTGCACACAGGCTTTGGTTAGTGTTGTGGTCATGGTGTGTGCACACAGGCTTTGGTTAGTATTGTGGTCATGGTGTGTGCACACAGGCTTTGGTTAGTATTGTGGTCATGGTGTGTGCACACAGGCTTTGGTTAGTATTGTGGTCATGGTGTGTGCACACAGGCTTTGGTTAGTATTGTGGTCATGGTGTGTGCACACAGGCTTTGGTTAGTATTGTGGTCATGGTGTGTGCACACAGGCTTTGGTTAGTATTGTGGTCATGGTGTGTGCACACAGGCTTTGGTTAGTATTGTGGTCATGGTGTGTGCACACAGGCTTTGGTTAGTATTGTGGTCATGGTGTGTGCACACAGGCTTTGGTTAGTATTGTGGTCATGGTGTGTGCACACAGGGTTTGGTTGGTGTTGTGGTCATGGTGTGTGCACACAGGCTTTGGTTAGTATTGTGGTCATGGTGTGTGCACACAGGCTTTGGTTGGTGTTGTGGTCATGGTGTGTGCACACAGGCTTTGGTTAGTATTGTGGTCATGGTGTGTGCACACAGGCTTTGGTTAGTATTGTGGTCATGGTGTGTGCACACAGGCTTTGGTTAGTATTGTGGTCGTGGTGTGTGCACACAGGGTTTGGTTAGTATTGTGGTCGTGGTGTGTGCACACAGGCTTTGGTTGGTGTTGTGGTCGTGGTGTGTGCACACAGGCTTTGGTTAGTATTGTAGTTGTGGTGTGTGCACACAGGCTTTGGTTAGTGTTGTGGTCATGGTGTGTGCACACAGGCTTTGGTTAGTATTGTGGTCGTGGTGTGTGCACACAGGCTTTGGTTAGTGTTGTGGTCATGGTGTGTGCACACAGGCTTTGGTTAGTATTGTGGTCATGGTGTGTGCACACAGGCTTTGGTTGGTATTGTGGTCGTGGTGTGTGCACACAGGCTTTGGTTAGTGTTGTGGTCATGGTGTGTGCACACAGGCTTTGGTTAGTATTGTGGTCATGGTGTGTGCACACAGGGTTTGGTTAGTATTGTAGTCGTGGTGTGTGCACACAGGCTTTGGTTAGTATTGTGGTCGTGGTGTGTGCACACAGGCTTTGGTTGGTATTGTGGTCATGGTGTGTGCACATGGGCTTTGGTTAGTATTGTGGTCATGGTGTGTGCACACAGGCTTTGGTTAGTATTGTGGTCATGGTGTGTGCACACAGGGTTTGGTTAGTATTGTGGTCATGGTGTGTGCACACAGGCTTTGGTTAGTATTGTGGTCATGGTGTGTGCACACAGGCTTTGGTTATTGTTGTGGTCATGGTGTGTGCACACAGGCTTTGGTTGGTGTTGTGGTCATGGTGTGTGCACACAGGGTTTGGTTAGTATTGTGGTCGTGGTGTGTGCACACAGGCTTTGGTTAGTATTGTGGTCATGGTGTGTGCACACAGGCTTTGGTTAGTATTGTGGTCATGGTGTGTGCACACAGGCTTTGGTTAGTATTGTAGTCGTGGTGTGTGCACACAGGCTTTGGTTGGTGTTGTGGTCGTGGTGTGTGCACACAGGCTTTGGTTAGTATTGTGGTCGTGGTGTGTGCACACAGGCTTTGGTTAGTGTTGTGGTCATGGTGTGTGCACACAGGCTTTGGTTATTGTTGTGGTCATGGTGTGTGCACACAGGCTTTGGTTGGTGTTGTGGTCATGGTGTGTGCACACAGGCTTTGGTTAGTATTGGGGTCATGGTGTGTGCACACAGGCTTTGGTTAGTATTGTGGTCATGGTGTGTGCACACAGGCTTTGGTTATTGTTGTGGTCGTGGTGTGTGCACACAGGCTTTGGTTAGTATTGTGGTCATGGTGTGTGCACACAGGCTTTGGTTGGTATTGTGGTCATGGTGTGTGCACATAGGCTTTGGTTAGTATTGTGGTCATGGTGTGTGCACACAGGCTTTGGTTAGTATTGTGGTCATGGTGTGTGCACACAGGCTTTGGTTGGTGTTGTGGTCATGGTGTGTGCACACAGGGTTTGGTTAGTATTGTGGTCGTGGTGTGTGCACACAGGGTTTGGTTAGTATTGTGGTCATGGTGTGTGCACACAGGCTTTGGTTAGTATTGTGGTCGTGGTGTGTGCACACGGGCTTTGGTTAGTATTGTATTCATGGTGTGTGCACACAGGCTTTGGTTAGTATTGTAGTCGTGGTGTGTGCACACAGGCTTTGGTTAGTATTGTGGTCATGGTGTGTGCACACAGGCTTTGGTTAGTATTGGGGTCATGGTGTGTGCACACAGGCTTTGGTTAGTATTGTGGTCATGGTGTGTGCACACAGGCTTTGGTTAGTATTGTGGTCATGGTGTGTGCACACAGGCTTTGGTTAGTATTGGGGTCATGGTGTGTGCACACAGGCTTTGGTTAGTATTGTGGTCGTGGTGTGTGCACACAGGCTTTGGTTAGTATTGTGGTCGTGGTGTGCACACAGGCTTTGGTTAGTGTTGTGGTCGTGGTGTGTGCACACAGCTGCATCCATGCATAATTACATTTTGTTGAGTATATAGGATATGTATATATTTCAAGATTTATTTTTAATCTTACCTTACAACTTACAAACATTTACCACCCTTCCACCTCCCAAGTAGACTGCCTCTCTCCTCCTAACCACTCTTGACTGGACAGCCCCTATTCCAACACCACCCTTTACTCTGGAGCACAGCTCCTCCCTCAAAAGCAAGATAAATGGTTTGAGAGGCAGGCCATTAATGTTCTCTCTTATAACCCATCATGCCAAGTAAAAAAAAAACTTGTTGCTGCTTCCAAAAATACATGCCACCCCCCCCCCCCCCCCCTCCGCCAGGTTATTCTCACTCTAGCCACACTCTTTACCATTGGTCAGGATGAGTTAGGATTGTCACAGCCATTCCCTCCCTCCAATAGGTGGTGATGGTAAAGGTCGATTAGTTCCAGAACTCCTCCCTGAAGTTTCTGAGGGAGATTGCTGTCACAGGGGCCCTTTTCCAGAAGACAGCAGTGACTCGAGACAAAACAATGACATCATTGTTGGGTGGGTTTTCAGGTGAGGAAGATAAAGGGGACCAATAAGGGTTCGCTGATTTGCAGAGAGAAGTGATAAAAATGCTGAAGAAAGCAAGTTGCAAAAAAAAAAAAAATGTAAAGGTAACGTGAATGGAAAAAAGTGTCCAATTTATGTATTTACCTGAGCATCCCCCATTTTAGCACTGGGGCCCCCGCAAACTTGTGAACAAGCCTTCAACAAGCATGGCCGCAATGCTCAAATGCTGACAGCTTGCGTCTGCACATGGCTTGGAGCCAATCGGCCGGGCTTTTTCTGCTGATCCCGAGCGGGGGCTACATACTACGCACAGGTGTGAGCTCTCCAGGATCTGTACAGTGTGGCCATGGTCTTTCACTTACATGACCGCGCCCTGAGCTTCAGAGGGTCCCAGTCCTGGAATGGTGAGGTAAAGTAGGGCAGGGAAACCTCTGAAAGGTCCAGAAGCTTCTCTCTAATGAGCTAAGAATCAACTAAGTGAAGATCACTATCAAAAAAAATATTTAGTTTCAGAATCCATGTTAACTTAGCCAATAAAATCCAGAAAGACAACATTCACTTGCTGAAAGCTGCCCCAACAGCTGCACTTTGAGGTTTGCTACAGTGTCCTACGGTTGTCAGTTGCAGACCTCAAATGCAAGTAAAATCTACGCACACCTATGTAGAAATTAGGAAGCTGGGCAAGTGTTAAAATGCAACAATTTATTTTTTTTTTTTTTACCAAGAGACACATGCACTTTGCAGAGCAGTGTCCGCCCAACATCTTGGTGGATCTGTCCCCACTTTCTCAAGGTAGAGGCTCTAACTTGGGAAAGGGGGTACAGTTCCCCCAAAACTGTGAGTTATTACGAGCCTCTTGTTGCCTTGCGGCGCTTCTGCACTTCTGCCATTATTATGCCACACCGAGTGAAATCTGAACAGCCACATAGCCTTTTATTGGCTGGCTGCCAAATTGGCCAACATAACGCACCAGTGTGAAAAGGCCCTCAGGACTATGGTCTATATATCTATAGCACCCGATAAGCCTTTTAATTAACCAGTTAACTAATAGTTTATTCTATGGTTTGCATACCTTATTTGTTTTCAAATTGTCAGTTGCAGACCACCCATCAATATACATACAGTAATACTGTCCAAAAACAAGAGTATCCAGTGGCGTAGCAATAGAGGTTGCAGAGGTCTCAACTGCACCAGGGCCCTTTGGCCAGAGGGGCCCTCTAGAGCCCTCCCCCAGCCACAGTATTAGTTCTTTATTGGTCCTGTGCTGGTAATAATCACTTAGAGGCTTTGAATAGTAATAATCAGTAACAAGCTATTCCCCATCCCCTTCTTGCACCTCTGACACTGTAGCTGCCATTGGCAGGGATTGCTATGTATAGAGTGCTTGGGGGTAATCAGTAACAAGCTGTTCCCCATCCCCTTCTTGCTCCTCTGACACTGTAGTTGCCATTGGCAGGGATTGCTATGTATAGAGTGCTTGGGGGTAATCAGTAACAAGCTGCTCCCCATCCCCTTCTTGCACCTCTGACACTGTAGTTGCCATTGGTAGGGATTGCTATGTATAGAGTGCTTGGGGGTAATCAGTAACAAGCTGCTCCCCATCCCCTCCTTGCACCTCTGACACTGTAGCTGCCATTGGCAGGGATTGCTATGTATAGAGTGCTTGGGGGTAATCAGTAACAAGCTGCTCCCCATCCCCTTCTTGCACCTCTGACACTGTAGTTGCCATTGGCAGGGATTGCTATGTATAGAGTGCTTGGGGGTAATCAGTAACAAGCTGCTCCCCATCCCCTTCTTGTACCTCTGACACTGTAGCTGCCATTGGCAGGGATTGCTATGTATAGAATGCTTGGGGGTAATCATTAACAAGCTATTCCCCATCCCCTTCTTGCACCTCTGACACTGTAGTTGCCATTGGCAGGGATTGCTATGTATAGAGTGCTTGGGGGTAATCAGTAACATGCTGCTCCCCATCCCCCTCTTGCACCTCTGACACTGTAGTTGCCATTGGCAGGGATTGCTATGTATAGAGTGCTTGGGGGTAATCAGTAACAAGCTGCTCCCCATCCCCTTCTTGCACCTCTGACACTGTAGTTGCCATTGGCAGGGATTGCTATGTATAGAGTGCTTGGGGGTAATCAGTAACAAGCTGCTCCCCATACCCTTCTTGCTCCTCTGACACTGTAGTGGCCATTGGCAGGGATTGCTATGTATAGAGTGCTTGGGGGTAATCACTAACAAGCTGCTCCCCATCCCCTTCTTGCACCTCTGACACTGTAGCTGCCATTGGCAGGGATTGCTATGTATAGAGTGCTTGGGGGGTAATCAGTAACAAGCTCCTCCCCATCCCCTTCTTGCACCTCTGACACTGTAGTTGCCATTGGCAGGGATTGCTATGTATAGAGTGCTTGGGGGTAATCAGTAACAAGCTCCTCCCCATCCCCTTCTTGCACCTCTGACACTGTAGTTGCCATTGGCAGGGATTGCTATGTATAGAGTGCTTGGGGGTAATCAGTAACAAGCTGCTCCCCATCCCCTTCTTGCACCTCTGACACTGTAATTGCCATTGGCAGGGATTGCTATGTATAGAGTGCTTGGGGGTAATCAGTAACAAGCTGCTCCCCATCCCCTTCTTGCACCTCTGACACTGTAGTTGCCATTGGCAGGGATTGCTATGTATAGAGTGCTTGGGGATAATCAGTAACAAGCTGCTCCCCATCCCCTTCTTGCTCCTCTGACACTGTAGTTGCCATTGGCAGGGATTGCTATGTATAGAGTGCTTGGGGGTAATCATTAACAGACTGCTTCCCATTCCCTTCTTGCACCTCTGACACTGTAGTTGCCATTGGCAGGGATTGCTATGTATAGAGTGCTTGGGGGTAATCAGTAACAAGCTGCTCCCCGCCCCCTTCTTGTACCTCTGACACTGTAGTTGCCATTGGCAGGGATTGCTATGTATAGAGTGCTTGGGGGTAATCAGTAACAAGCTGTTCCCCATCCCCCTCTTGCACCTCTGACACTGTAGTTGCCATTGGCAGGGATTGCTATGTATAGAGTGCTTGGGGGTAATCAGTAACAAGCTGCTCCCCATCCCCTTCTTGCACCTCTGACACTGTAGTTGCCATTGGCAGGGATTGCTATGTATAGAGTGCTTGGGGGTAATCAGTAACAAGCTGCTCCCCCATCCCCTTCTTGCACCTCTGACACTGTAGTTGCCATTGGCAGGGATTGCTATGTATAGAGTGCTTGGGGGTAATCAGTAACAAGCTGTTCCCATCCCCTTCTTGCACCTCTGACACTGTAGTTGCCATTGGCAGGGATTGCTATGTATAGAGTGCTTGGGGGTAATCAGTAACAAGCTGCACCCCATCCCCTTCTTGCACCTCTGACACTGTAGTTGCCATTGGCAGGGATTGCTATGTATAGAGTGCTTGGGGTAATCATTAACAAGCTGTTCCCCATCCCCTTCTTGCACCTCTGACACTGTAGTTGCCATTGGCAGGGATTGCTATGTATAGAGTGCTTGGGGGTAATCAGTAACAAGCTGCTCCCCATCCCCTTCTTGCACCTCTGACACTGTAGTTGCCATTGGCAGGGATTGCTATGTATAGAGTGCTTGGGGGTAATCAGTAACAAGCTGCTCCCCATCCCCTTCTTGTACCTCTGACACTGTAGTTGCCATTGGCAGGGATTGCTATGTATAGAGTGCTTGGGGGTAATCAGTAACAAGCTGCTCCCCATCCCCTTCTTGCACCTCTGACACTGTAGTTGCCATTGGCAGGGATTGCTATGTATAGAGTGCTTGGGGGTAATCAGTAACAAGCTGTTCCCCATCCCCTTCTTGCACCTCTGACACTGTAGTTGCCATTGGCAGGGATTGCTATGTATAGAGTGCTTGGGGGTAATCAGTAACAAGCTGCTCCCCATCCCCTTCTTGCACCTCTGACACTGTAGTTGCCATTGGCAGGGATTGCTATGTATAGAGTGCTTGGGGGTAATCAGTAACAAGCTGCTCCCCATCCCCTTCTTGCACCTCTGACACTGTAGTTGCCATTGGCAGGGATTGCTATGTATAGAGTGTTTGGGGGTAATCAGTAACAAGCTCCTCCCCCTCCCCTTCCTGCACCTCTGACCCTGTAGTCGGCATTGGCAGGGATTGCTATGTATAGAGTGCTTGGGGGTAATCAGTAACAAGCTGCTCCCCATCCCCTTCTTGCACCTCTGACACTGTAGTTGCCATGGGCAGGGATTGCTATGTATAGAGTGCTTGGGGGTAATCAGTAACAAGCTGCTCCCCTCCCCTTCTTGCACCTCTGACACTGTAGTTGCCATTGGCAGGGATTGCTATGTATAGAGTGCTTGGGGGTAATCAGTAACAAGCTGCTCCCCATCCCCTTCTTGCACCTCTGACACTGTAGTTGCCATTGGCAGGGATTGCTATGTATAGAGTGCTTGGGGATAATCAGTAACAAGCTGCTCCCCATCCCCTTCTTGCTCCTCTGACACTGTAGTTGCCATTGGCAGGGATTGCTATGTATAGAGTGCTTGGGGGTAATCAGTAACAAGCTGCTCCCCATCCCCTTCTTGCACCTCTGACACTGTAGTTGCCATTGGCAGGGATTGCTATGTATAGAGTGCTTGGGGGTAATCAGTAACAAGCTATTCCCCATCCCCTTCTTGCACCTCTGACACTGTAGTTGCCATTGGCAGGGATTGCTATGTATAGTGTGCTTGGGGGTAATCAGTAACAAGCTGATCCCCATCCCCTTCTTGCTCCTCTGACACTGTAGATGTCCTTGGCAGGAATTGCTATGTATAGAGTGCTTGGGGGTAATCAGTAACAAGCTGCTCCCCATCCCCTTCTTGCTCCTCTGACACTGTAGTTGCCATTGGCAGGGATTGCTATGTATAGAGTGCTTGGGGGTAATCAGTAACAAGCTGCTCCCCATCCCCCTCTTGCACCTCTGACACTGTAGTTACCATTGGCAGGGATTGCTATGTATAGAGTGCTTGGGGGGTAATCAGTAACAAGCTGTTCCCCATCCCCTTCTTGCTCCTCTGACACTGTAGTTGCCATTGGCAGGGATTGCTATGTATAGAGTGCTTGGGGGTAATCAGTAACAAGCTGCTCCCCATCCCCTTCTTGCACCTCTGACACTGTAGCTGCCATTGGCAGGGATTGCTATGTATAGAGTGCTTGGGGGTAATCAGTAACAAGCTGCTCCCCCTCCCCTTCTTGCTCCTCTGACACTGTAGTTGCCATTGGCAGGGATTGCTATGTATAGAGTGCTTGGGGGTAATCAGTAACAAGCTGTTCCCCATCCCCTTCTTGCACCTCTGACACTGTAGTTACCATTGGCAGGGATTGCTATGTATAGAGTGCTTGGGGGGTAATCAGTAACAAGCTGCTCCCCATCCCCTTCTTGCACCTCTGACACTGTAGCTGCCATTGGCAGGGATTGCTATGTATAGAGTGCTTGGAGGTAATCAGTAACAAGCTATTCCCCATCCCGTTCTTGCACCTCTGACACTGTAGATGTCCTTGGCAGGTTTTGGTGTGTTGTATCAATTGTTACGTATAGAGTGTACATTGTAAAACTTGCACTGGGGCCCATTGCTCCTTAGCTACACCACTGAGAGTATCAGCTGAATAAAGGAGTAAGAACTGTCTGCAGACTTTAACTTTGCTTTTTCTGTTACCTGTAAATGCCTCTGAGCACATTGGACAATATGCTGAAAATTGCATATTGTGAATTTGGCGCATATTTACAAATGAAATCAATGATAAATATGCCCCAAGTCTCCTTGGTGTTTGCGAGTGTTTGCGTGATCCTGCAGCCTGTATGATGATAGTAGGCAGCTGAACGGCGATGCTATGCATCATTAGGAGTGTTCCTATAGCTGAAGTGTTCCGTAAGAAGAAATATGAAAAACTCAGCGAGGCTGAATTCTCTGACATCAGTAGCACAAACATCACAGGACTCTGCTGGGAATAGAAAGACACTGCACCATCTGGACGCTTCTTTGTTGAGAATTTTCACACATTAAAATACCGCATAATTTATTTATTGATGATAGGCAGAAAGCTGACAACATATCCAAAGTATTTTCGCTATTCAAACGCATGCAAATACAGTTTGACTTTTTTCTTTTCAGTGGTGACTCTGCGACTGCGGTCCAAGTCCTTCTCATTACATATATATTGGCAGGATGTAATTACAAATGTTATTTTTACATACATTTTTTTGAACACAGACAGCACTGCCATTCCGATGTGATCTCAACAGAGACAGCGAGGATCAAAGCTGATGCCAATCATTTAGTGTATTTAGGGGAAAAAATACCATATTTTCCGCTCCATATTTTCTCTGCCAAAAAATGGGGGTGAAATTTCGATGCGTCTTACGGACAGAATACGCTTTAGGGTTGGCACCAGGTCTCTCCCGCTAAGCTGCCTTCTGCCCCCACCACGGGCCCTGCAGAGTATGGAGCCCAGTAGAATGCTATGTATATGAACAGAATACGCAGTAATACAATACAATACAATACAATAACATTTCTATAGCGCTTTTCTCCCATAGGACTCAAAGCGCTTAGGCTCTCTCAGATTCAGTAATTGGTAGTAGGATGAAGTATTCACACAACACAAGTTATATTTCTGCAAATGCCAAACTGAACAGGTGGGTTTTCAGTCTGGATTTAAACACGTCCAGGGATGGAGCTGTCCTGATCTGTTGAGGTAAGGAGTTCCAAAACGTAGGGGCAGCATGACAGAAGGCTCTGGGACCAAAAGTTTCCAAGTGGACCCTGGATATGACTAGATTATTAGAACCTGTTGATCTGAGAATACGGGGATTGCTACGCAGCTGTAACATATCTTTCATGTATCCAGGGCCTAGATTATTCAGGGATTTAAATGTCAGTAGGCCGATATTGAATAGGACCCTCCATTCTATAGGTAGCCAGTGAAGGGAGTGCAGGACTGGCGTTATGTGGCAGTGACGGGGTTGGTTGGTTAGCAGTCTGGCAGCAGTATTCTGTATCAGCTGTAGGCGGTATAAGGCCTCTTGCACACTGCATGCATTTACAATTCCGATTCCGCCTTTGAATCGGTTTTTACCTCCGATTTCGATTTTTAATTTTTACTGCATGCTGCGTTTTTTGATCCATTTTTCTGTTGAATGTATTCAGGGAAAATTGAAAATCGGAATCGGAAACGGAATCGGAATCAGAAACGGATTTGCAGTGTGCAGGGAGCCTTAGACCTTTTTTGGAAGGCCAGTGTAGAGAGCATTGCAGTAGTCCAGTCGGGAGGTAATGAAGGCATGAACTAAGGTTGGTAGATCTTCTGGGGGGATGAGGTGCTTGATTTTTGCGATGTTCTTAAAGAGACTTTGTAACAAAAATTTCATCCTGTTTTCTATCATCCTACAAGTTCCTAAACTTGTTCTAATGTGCTCTGGCTTACTGCAGCACTTTCTACTATCACCATCTCTGTAATAAATCAATGTATCTTTCCCCTGTCGGTCTTGTCGCCCTGTGTCTGGAAGGCTGCCAACTCTTCAGTGTGATCTGCTATGCACGCCCCTTTCCAGGCCCCTCTATGCACACTCCAGTGTGTGTGTTATTTCTACAAGCCAGCAGCGTCTCTGCTCTCTGATATCAGTGAGAGAAGAGAGCTGGATAAAAATCCTCCTCTGTTAAGGCCCATACACACGGGGTACGTCCATCGCCGCAGCCTTGTGGCACGCGCGTGTTGCGGCGACAGGTCGCCTGTGTGTATAACGCGCGTGCCCCGAACTGTCCCCCGTCGGAGCTGTCGCCAGGCTATTGACATGTTCAATCGCCGGCTACAGCTGTCGCCGCGACTTCGCCAGAACTGTCGCTAGTCCCGCGTGAGTACGCGGGCTAGCGACAGGAGACCTACGCGAGTGAATGGAGCATCCGGCCGGGAGATGCTCTATTCACAAACAGCTTCCACCGCATCTCTGCCTTTCTGGCGAGATGTGTGCACAGCTGTCGCCGGCAGGGAGCTGTCGCTCCCTGTTCGCGTGCGCGCATGCTACGGGGGACAATTGTCCCCCGTGAGTATGTAGCTTAAGGCTGTGAAAGGAGCTGGCTGACACATACTGAGGAATTACTGACATGGGCAGAGCTGTCTTCAGGAAGAAACAATCAGCCTCACAGCCTGTCACTCTTCAGTGCATGAGAGCTGCAGGGGGACAGAAGGTAAACACACAAATGATCTTTTGAGATTCAAAAGGAAGGCTGTATACAGCCTGCTTGTGTATGGATGTATTTTCTATGTGTGGACATACTGTACATCAACCTTCTTCATGTTTTGGTGGCCATTTTGTTTGTTTATAAACAAACTTTTTAAAACTTTGACTACTTTTAATGCTGCGGGGAGCGGCGGAATTGTGACAGAGGGTAATAGGAGATGTCCCCTAACGCACTGGTATGTTTACTTTTGTGCGATTTTAACAATACAGATTCTCTTTAAGGTGAAAATAGGATGATTTTACCACAGCTAGAGATGTCACGAACGGTTCGCCGGCGAACGGTTCCAGGCAAACTTCGGTGGTTCGCGTTCGCCAAGAGCAGGCGAACTTTTCCGGAACTTCGATTTGCCCCATAATGCTCTATTGAGCAGAACGTTGACCCTCTAAATCACAGTCAGCAGGCACAATGTTGCCAATCAGACTGCACTCACTCCTGGAGCCCCACCCCTCCATTATAAAAGGCAAGGTCCTTGTGCCGTTTTACTCACTAGTCTGCCTGCACTAATTAGTTAAGGGACAGCTGCTGACAGACTCTGATAGGGAAAGTTTAGTTAGGCTCTTATAGGCTTGTTCCTAGCTAATTGTTATTACTTCCCCTCGCTCCCTCCCTCCTCCCGGAGAGAGGAGGGTCTCATCTTCCAGGGAATTGTAGAATTTCAAAAGCCAACTTATATACCTTGGCCAGGAATTGAATCCAGGTCTTGAACCTAGGTCTGAGTGCTTGGTAGTCAGCTCTCTTAACCGCTATACAACCATCAGCTCTTCATGCTGAAGGCAGCCTAGCATGTACCATTATGATATATCCTAGAGAAAAAATGAGCATGCTTAAAGATTTGTAGGCTTTTAAAAGCCAGCTTACATTCCTTGGCCGGGAATTGAATCCAGGTCTGAGTGCTTGGTAGTCAACTCTCTTAACCGCTATACCACCACCAGCACTACATGCTGAAGGCAGCCTAGCATGTACCATTATGATCTATCCTAGAGAAAAATGAGCTTGCTTAAAGATTTGTAGGCTTTTAAAAGCCAGCTTACATACCTTGGCCAGGAATTGATCCCAGGTCTGAGTGCTTGGTAGTCAGCTCTCTTAACCGCTATACCACCACCAGCACTACATGCTGAAGGCAGCCTAGCATGCACCATTATGATCTATCCTAGAGAAAAATGAGCTTGCTTAAAGATTTGTAGGCTATTAAAAGCCAGCTTACATACCTTGGCCGGGAATTGAACCCAGGTCCGAGTGCTTGGTAGTCAGCTCTCTTAAAGTGAACCTATGGACTAAAAATCGACTCAGCAGCACTGAAAAGGCCTGGTGTTTCTTTAACAGTTTCACAGCATCAGAACTTTGTTTCTCTTATACAAGCCTCATTTTTAGCTGCACAGAAGAAAACTGCCCGGGCTTTTTTCCCCTGATGCTGTGCAAAGCATGATGGGATTTCTGATTTTGTTGTTCTCATTCCGCTGTTTTGGTGCAATTTTTTTTTTTTTACATTTTGAATTTGACATTTGAAGCCTAGTGTGTGCAGCTGGGAGGGGTTATCAGGACACAGGACAATTGGAACGGTGTCTCATGCTCCTTGTCACCTCCTTTCAACCAAAAAAATGGCTGCCCCCATGACAAAGATGGCAGCCCCCATGAATCACAAACATTTGCCTGTTCTTTTAAAACAGTGTGGGTAAGAGATTATATTACCTATCTATTCTTTACTTTCAAAAGGATGTTTATTGCAGGTTAAAACATACATAGCCATTGATATGACATCCAATAATCAAATTTTGAAAATTTTACAGCAGTTTAACAAGTTTAAGTGAACTAACAAGTTAACTAACCGACACATTTGTCTATCATTGTAAAACTGTTCACTTTGATATCAAAATATCAATAATATATCCGTGGGGCTTCTCCCACTTAACTATTAATCATCTTTCAGTTCTTTGATAGTAACCTGTATAAAGGGAAAAAGGAAAAGAGCAAAAGAGAAAAGGGTTTCTCCAAATTTAGGTATTTTTGATTGAAGTCAGACTCTCAGACTGGTACCTAACGTTTACTAAAGTGGGGGGGGGGGGGGGGGGAGAGGGGAATGGCCAATTTTAATCCCAAAATTGTACTTCTTCCTGCTCTCTATATTCCAGAGTCCTCTTCCTTACTGTGCCTGGTATCTAGGGAATCAAAAGTAGCATGGAGATGATCTCCATATTTGGAGGTCAGCCAGGGATGCCAAATCGAGAAGAAGTAGGATGAGTCCCCTTTTGTCAGAGCGGATATGTATTCATTCATGCAGAAATAATTCGTTTTTTGTATTACAGCTTCCCAACTTAGTTCTCGAGTAAGCCAGGATTTTGCTATATGTGTTCTGGTGGCCACTAAAATTTTGGTGAAAAGGTAGTTTTCTTCCCATTTTAGACTGGGTAGGGCTGTGTTTAATAATGCAACTAGCGGGGATGGTGTAATATTCTGCCCCCAAAATTCCTCCACTGTATCAAACACTCTACTCCATAGTTTCTGTACAATGGGGCATGTCCACCATGTATGGAAATAGTCCCCCAAATCTGAACAACCTCTATAACAAAAGCTAGGAGTGGATGGTTTATATTTGTTTATTCTCACTGGGGTTAGATATGAGCGAAATAAAATTTTTATCGAAGTTTCTGTCAAAGAGACATTACTGGAACACTTTGAAGTGTTCTTCCATATCCGGGCCCATTGGAAATCATCTAACTCCTGTCCTAGATCTCTTTCCCAGTGTTTCTGGTAAAGTTTTTTCTCTTTTTTCATTGGTTGCATAAGCAATTTATAGAGTATAGAGATTGACTTAACTACTTCTCCTTTAGTGATTATTTCTCTCTCTAATGTGGTTAAAGATGGGAGTTCTGCTTTCCATTGCTGTGAAATATAGTGATTGATTTGTGCATTTTTAAGAAATTCCTTGTGTGGGGGGGTCAGTTTGTTTCCCATTTTCCTGTTGTTTTTTATTACATCGTAAAAATTGTAGATTTGGTTGTCTGACCACCAGCTAAAAGTTTCTGGATAATATAGTCCCGGGGTAAAATCTGGGTTTCTGGTTATAGGAGCTATTGGGCTATTTATGGATATGAGCTTATATTTAAAGCGTAGCTGATTCCAAAGTTTAAATGCTGAAGATATAATCGGGTTGTCATTGTTTTTTACCTCTTTAGGAATTTCCCTGAACCAGATAATTTCTCTTATCTTATATGGTCCTGTGTTGTGGTTCTCTATCTCCTCCCATTGGGAATTATGTTCCCTAAAAGTCGTGCTTATAAGTTGGGATAATCTCGCTGCTTGATAAAATCTCAAGATATTTGGAACTCCCAACCCTCCTTCCATCCTGTGTCTATACATTATTGAGGTTGCAATCCGAGGTTTCTTTTTCCCCCATATAAATTTGAATATGTCTTTTTGTAAGGGCTGTAGATGGTTATTAGGAATTTCTATAGGTAACGCTCTAAACAAATAGAGTATTTTGGGCAATATGATCATCTTTATGGATGCTATCCTTCCTATCCAAGATATCTTTAGGTTTCCCCAAGAGATGAGCTTCTGTTTTAGCTTTTTGAGTAGTGGGGGGTAATTGGTGTCATATACATCCTTTAATTTTGAGCAGACCTGGATTCCTAGATATTTGAGACTTTTTAATTGCCAGGTGAACTGGAAATTCTCTTTGATTTGTTCTTCTAACTGAGGTGGAAAATTTATCATTAGGGCCTCAGTTTTCTCCTGATTGCCTCTAAGACCTGACGCTATTCCAAAAAGTTTCAATGTTTGCATTATAATAGGTAGGGTGATCACTGGTTCTGTTAAAGATAATAGAAGATCATCTGCAAAAGCATTGCATTTATACGTATTCCCCCTAATTTGTACCCCTCTAATATCTGGATTTGATCTTATAGATTCCAATAATGTTTCGAAGGCAAGGATGAAAAGGGCCGGGGAGAGGGGACATCCTTGCCTAGTTCCTCTCTTGATTGGGAAAGATTCCGAGAAATAACCTGAGGATAGGACCGCAGCCGAAGGGTTAGAATACAAATTCTTTATTATTGTGAGAAAGGGGCCTTTGAAACCAAATTTTGTCAAGACTGCCAATAGAAAATCCCAATTTAGCGAATCGAAAGCCTTTTCTATATCAACCGCCAGCAGTAGCATAGGAAGGTTCTTTCGATTTGTCTGATAAATGATATTATTAATCTTTCTTATATTATCTGGGCCTTGTCTTCCCTTAACGAAACCTACTTGGTCGGAATTAACCAGTTGGGGTAGGAAGGTATTGATCCTGTCTGCTAACAATTTGGTCAGAATTTTATGGTCCACATTTATAAGCGAAATCGGCCTGTAGTTTTTGCAAAGTGTTTGATCTCTGCCCTCTTTGGGTATTACTGTTATTGTTGCATTATTAGAGGTTTGAGAAATTTGTTTCCCCTCTCTTATTGATGTCAAGTATTGTAGAAGATGTGGGGCTATTATCTTTTGAAAGGATTTATAATATTGCCCATTCAACCCATCTGGTCCAGGGGCTTTCAGAGGTTTTAAATGTTTTATAATTCCCAGGACTTCTGTAATGGTAAATGGGTCATTTATTAAGTCTAGTTGTTGTTGGGAGAGCTGGGGGAGATTTATTTGTTTAAGGAAGTCTCCTATTGCTTCCTTTGTGGAAGATTTATTATTTTTATATAATTTTGCATAGAATTCCCTGAAAAGATCTGCTATTTTGGACGGGTTATGTGTTACCCCTCCCCCTGGGATTTTAAGTGGGCTAAATTTACTAGCTCTGTTCCTCCCTGTCAGGATCTTAGCAAGTCGAGTATTGGCTTTGTTAGCTAGATAGTATCTGTTGTATCCTAGCCATCTAAAGGATTTAGCAACTTCCTCTGTGTTTACTATATCTAATTTTTCTCTAACATCATTGATTCTCCTCAATATATTTTTAGACATATGGAGGTTGTATGATTCCCATAAAGTTTGTAGCTCCTGCTCAAGGGCCTCTTTATTAGCCTGTCTATCTTTTTTAATGGATTTTGCTAGGCTGATAAAGTGGCCCCTAATGAATGCCTTGTGTGCGTCCCACCAGTTACTGGTAGTTGTGTCATCTGGTTTGTTAAATTGAAAGTATTCCTCTAATAAGGAGGATAGCTTTTGTACATTTCTAGGATTTTGCAAGATAAAAGGTGGGACTCTCCATCTAGGCTTACGTGCAGGGTTAAAGGGGGAGGTGAGTGTTGCGAGCACAATAGAGTGATCTGACATTGAGGAATGTATAATGTTAGCTTCTTTAACCCTAGTAGTAAAGATTTTAGAAGTGAAAATGTAATCTAGTCTAGATGAGCTATGGTGAGGGTGAGAGAAGAATGTAAATTCTTTTTTCTTAGGGTGTATCTCTCTCCAGGTATCCGTCAGACCGAATTCCTTCAAGTTCTTAATAAAAGATTTGGGGGGTGCCGATCTTTCTTTAGTAGGGGATGTGGATTGGTAATCAATTTTAGGGTTTATCACCAGGTTCATATCCCCACCTAGGATTATGTTATCACTATCAAATTTCTGAAGTATCTCGTTAATTTCCTTGAAAAATGCGTTGTTTTTGGTTGATGGGGCATATAGGTTCCCTATAATCACTGGTTTCCCTTCCAGGTCCCCCTCCAAAAAGATGTATCTTCCCTCTGTATCTGTTATTTTCTTACGGAGTTTAAATGGGATGTCTTTATGGAGTAAAATTGCAACCCCATTTCTCTTAGCCGTAGGATGGCTTGATAGATAAAATTCCGGATACAATTTGTGATAAAATTTTGGGAAAGAAGATCTCCTAAAATGAGTTTCCTGTATCATAATAATCAAGGGGTTTTTTGATTTGTAGAAATTCAAACACTTTGCCCTTTTCATTGGACTATTAAAGCCTTGGACGTTATGTGATATTATTTTCATTTGAGCCATCCTGCGTTAAGATTAGTGTTGCTCTGGTGTATTCTTTTCCTGGACCTGTTCCCTTTAATCTTTGTTGAGTTTCCCCCTCCTTTAAAGCTCTGGAATGTTGGTAAATTTAGAGTTAACATATTGTTTTTCCCCTTAGCTGTATTATATGAACTGTAAGAATATATTTGTAACATATATAACCAAAGTTAAAGGTAAGCTTTAACTGAACTTATACTAAACCTATAGCTTATGAAAAACTGAAGCTATAAATATACTTTGACCTTATTATAGAGAGAAGTCAAGTTGTGGGGCACAACTAACCCAGTTGAACTGTCTTAATATATCTATATTACATTTGAGAAAAATGGTAAACTCCTGAACACTATTATCTATTGTTGTCCGTATCTATATCTACTTTCTTGAGTATAGAGAGAGGATGAGGCCTAAATAGTCAAAGTGACAGTTTGTTCATACTCAGCCTCCTCTTCTTCTTCAGTATCTGAATGAAGCTTCTGAAGAAACAGTGTAACTTTTATCCGTCCTTCAATGGAAAGAGCTTGGGCTTTCCGCTAAAGTTTGTGGTGAGACTCATCACATATGGATCCTATTTGTTGCACAATCAGGTGGGGTCTATGGATGTTTTAGTTGCTCTGGGGATCTTAGAAGGAGTGTGCTGGTTTTCTCTGCTCTTTTTGTGTGCTGAGTGCTGTACCTCCTGCCAGTCTCTGTTCATTCTTTTTGATTTATTTGTGGAGTCCATCGCTGATTCCTCTGAGTTATCATGCGCCCCATTTTCTCTAAGAGCCTTTAAGCCTTCTTGCAGGGTGTATATTAGGTACCTTTTGGGGCCCATATTGAAAGCCAGGGCGAAAGGGAATCTCCACCTATAGGGAATTGCTCTCTTCTGCAGTGCTGAGGTTATGGGTCTGAGAGTGCGCCTTTTCGCTAAAGTTATTGGGGATATATCAGGAAAAATTTGGGCTTTGTACTCCCCTATTCCGTTCGGACCCATATTCCTTGCTGCTTTGATTATTTCCTCTTTTGCTTCCGCATAATGCATCTTGAGAATAATGTCCCTTGCCCATTCCGGATTTTTAGGAGCCTTCAGCGCTCTATGAATCCTATCAAATCTTAGCAGTTCATCTTGTATATCTGGCAGGAGCGCTTTAAACAGAGCAAAGACATAGCCTTTAATATCTGTTACGGATTCCGGAACTGACCTTATTCTGATATTCTCCCTTCTTCCACGATTGTCCATGTCCTCCAGTTTGTCTTCGTTATTGGTTATCCTCTCCTCCTGGAGTGAATTTTGCGTTTGTAATCCGTTTATGGCCTCTGACGTTTCATCCATTCTTATCTCGAGTCTGTTTGTTCTGTCTCCCAGCTCATCAATCTGCGCTGACAGTTTAGAGACAGCCGATCTTATCTCTTTTTGGAATGAGGCTTTCAAGTCAGCAAGCAGGTCAGTGATATCTTTTAAGGTAAAGTCCGTGCGTTGGATAGTGGATCCTGCCTCTGGCGGCTGTGAGGCCTGCTCCTGTTGCTTGTCGGCCATTTTGGCTGCTGAGGCTCCCCGCGGCCTGAAGAAGTCCAGCGATCTAGCCGCAGTATCTCTCCCTTTCCCCTGACCGGCTGACATGCGGGATGTAGCGGAGGTCCTCCTATACCTCTCAGTGCTTCTTGCAGGGGTTACTTCTGCGTTGTTCAGGAGTTCTGCCCCGGACAGTTCAGACTGTGATCGGAGCCTACGGAGCACACGTCCTCATCGCTCCGCGCCGCGCATGCGCCCCCATTACCTATCTATTCTAATTGACATAACTAATGTAACTTGATGACAGCATGTTTGTTTAGGCTGAAGTTCCCCTTTAACCGCTATACCACCACCAGCACTACATGCTGAAGCCAGCCTTGCATGTACCATTGTGATATACCCAAGAGAAAAATGAGCTTGCTCTCTCTCTCTCTCTCTCTAGGACTTGATGGTTTTAAGCTGAAAATTCACTTCAAGGGCATCAACGGATACCAGCAAAATTTCACAGGCAATTTCAGAATTCTGCCGGATTGAAAAAGCAATTCCGTTCCGACCAAACGGAATGGAATGACCAATTTCCGCCCAAAATTGCGGAAAATACAATTCGCTGGAAAGCAGTAACCATCCCTACTAGAGAGAGAGAGAGAGAGAGAGTGAGAGAGAGATGAATCTACATGGCTATCTGGGGTTCTCTTCGGACAACTGTTGAACACAAAAGGCAAGGCCTGGGTGGGGTTGAGCCACCAACCTTTTAGTTAACAGCCAAACACGCTAACCAATTGTGCCACAGAGACTGTGTTCTACTCCTGGCCAATGTGAGTTGGCTTTTGACATACTACACATCCCTAAGCAAGCTCATTTTTCTCTAGGTTAGATCATAATGGTACATGCTAGGCTGCCTTCAGCA
The DNA here is from genome assembly GCF_040937935.1 of Hyperolius riggenbachi. Taxonomy (NCBI): domain Eukaryota; kingdom Metazoa; phylum Chordata; class Amphibia; order Anura; family Hyperoliidae; genus Hyperolius; species Hyperolius riggenbachi. The sequence goes on from NC_090649.1 coordinate 499,598,894, forward strand.
TGTAGTGTTGGTGGTAGTATAGCGGTTAAGAGGGCTGACTACTAAGCACTCAGACCTGGGTTCAATTCCCGACCAAGGTATATAAGCTGGCTTTTGAAATTCTACAATTCCCTGGAAGCTGAGACCCTCCTCCCTCCGCAAGGAGGAAGGAGAGAAAGAGGGATACACTGCCTGATGTTGTAAAGCAGTGTAGGCCTGTAATTGAACATTGAATGAGATTTGTTACCTTAAAATAGGGGTTTATGTGAAATGTAGATTTTTGCCTGGGACTTTTGATGTGTATTTCACTCAATCATGTCTTCTTCCAGGTATTAGATCCCTTGAAACATCTTTTCTATCATTTTTCCAGCCGGTAGAAATTTTTCAAAATTTTGAAGTTCGCCTCCCCATTGAAGTCTATTGCGGTTCGCAATCTTTTCTGCGAACCGAACCGTTCGCGACATCACTAACCACAGCAGAGATGTGAGTTCTGAAGTTTAAATCCCCATCAAATAGAACTCCCAGGCTACGCAAATGATCGGAGCTGCGCAGATCCGTGCCTCCTATTCCCAGTGGGGAAGACTGCAAGTTAAGGTGTTTTGTTGTCCTGCACTGCCCTCCAATCAGAAGGACTTCAGTTTTGTCTGCATTCAGTTTCAGCCAGTTGTCATTCATTCAGTAGAGTTAGCAGCAGGTATCTACCCCTAAGCTGTCTTCTGCCCCCACCACGGGCCCTGTAGAGTATGGCAGCAATGGAGCCCAGTAGAATGCTATGTCTATGGACGAAATACGCAGTAGCGTTGGCACCAGGTTTCTCTCTCTAAGATGTCTTCTTACCCCCACCACTGGCCCTGCAAAGTATGGCACAATAGAGCCCAGTAGAATGTCTAACCAGCAGAACACCACAGACACCCACTGAAGTGCAGAACATTGAAATCAGGATTTGTGAAATTCCAGATCTCCCAAACTAAAATGTACCCATTTTTAATTGTTTTGAATGTTTCAGTAAATGGAAGCACACAATGGCATTGTGCCTCTGGTCCCTTTGTAGTTGTTTGTTTGCAGAAAAAGCACTTATGAGTGTATACATCAAAGGCAACAAAAACAGCGCTTAGAAAATGTACAAGACTGCCTACTCCCAAAATGTCAGCTTAACCCCACATAGGATGACATTCACATGAATGTTTTTTTTTCTTGTTGATCTTCTCTTGTACCGACTGCTGTAATATAACAGCTGGGCTTTCTGCTAACTCATCCACAGTTATTTGTTCTGAAGCAATATATAATACTTCAAACTGAAAGAAAGATTGCTTATTTCATTTCTGATTAAGGACACACTGCTGCTGGTTTACTGAGGCTGGAAAACAGCAGAGAACATAAGAAGGCAACCGTGATCTGGCAAGGCTGAATTGGGTGTATTTATTTTTTAATTATTATTATTTTAATGTCTATTAGTTAGAAACATGTTGCCCCATTTACCTGAGCTGTGTCGATTGGCCCCCAATCTTATTGGTATGTATTACTTGCATTGGTCATGTGTAGGGATGGTCAGAAATGGCAATTTCTGCTTGCGCGGAAAAACCGCTTTCTGCCATTGCCGATTACTGCTTCCACTTTCTGCTGCCAATTTCCGCATTCCGATGCAGATTTCCACAGAAAGTTTCTGCCAACTTTAACATTGATTTTCTCAAAAACTACTCTGTCATTTTGAAAAAAGTGTCCCCTCTTGTTCCCACTCTCCTCCTTAACACACCCTGCAAATTTGGTGTTTCTGGAACCTACAGGAGCTTTGCTATTAGCCACTAAAGTCGGCCACCAATGACTGTAATGTTAAATGTGGCAAATACCGATATGTGGTAATTTTATGCAAATCAGAAGACTCAGAATTAAGGCCAATTAGAGAATGTGGATTTAGGCAGGCGAAAGGGGTAGGAGGCGCTTGTGGACTTGTACCAATAATTTCAGATCAAATATACAGCGATTCAAATATAGTACTAAGGTTCCTACCTTATAGCAGTAAAACTCACTGGTAAGGCAGTAGTTAACACTTCAAAATGTATTTGGGGCACAACAGACATTTCCGCATTCGCTATTACTATTCCCCCTCCAGGTCGCCAGGGATAGTGGAGGAAGGACTTAAAACGGATCCAAGATGAAACTAACTATAACAAGTAACTTGTCTATATATCTTTTCTAAAGTTTAGATAGTTTACACAGCAAATCTAGCTGCAAACAGCTTTAATAGAATATGATTATTTATTCCTGTGATACAATGACAGCAGCCGTGTTCTGTTTCTCACATTACACACAGGCAAGCTGATAGCATTTCTAGCCCTCAGCCTGTGACAAATTCACTCCCTTTCACCCTCCCTCCTCCCCTCTGCCTCTGAAATTTCTGGCTAGTAATACCTCCCCCTCCTCCTGCCCAGACTGAGCTCCCATAAGCCCTTGCTACAGTGCCAAGGCACTCTGAAAAAGCTGTGGGCGAGGCTTGTTTAGTTTATAGAGAATTAGAGTATTAAAACTAAACAAAAAAAGTATTTGGCTTGAGGAATGCCCTATAAACTATATGAAAGGAACACAATTATGCAATGAGTAAAAGTTTATCTCGGATCCACTTTAATTTGGCTTCCAGCTATTGCTGGTGGCTGAATTACAGAGTTTTTGCAGTGATTTTTGCTCCATCTTTCTGACGGCGTCCAAATCACTCTCTGGCCCATATACAAATATCTTTTTTTTCTCTTGAGTTTTCTCCTAAGCGATATGTTTAAACTTGTCAGCAAAATGCCCTTTAAATCCCCAGCAAGCAAGAAAATACTTAAAATAGTTTTGATATTACTTTACCGCCTACTTTTTTGTTAGTACTTTTTTAATTGCAATTTGCAAGGAGCAGAAAAGTTATTCTAAATAGAAGATAAAAAATTATCTCCTAGGAAAAAATTCAGGAGAAAAAGATAATTGCATATCGGCCCCCGAGTGCTGTTATAGTCGTAATTCCTGTTATGGCCTATGGTGGCGCTGGCTGTGCTCAAATCTCCTGCGCTTTTTACATCGCTCCTTCTCAACAGGATGCTAGTGGGCATGATAGGGTAAGGCATGGGGGGGGTTTAGGCTGCACTGGGGGGGTTGTTAAGGTTCGGCACCACAAGGGGTTAAGGTTAGGCCGCACAGGGGAGGGTCTCATGGTCTTAAGGTTAGGTATCAGTAGAGGGAGGGTTTGTGTGTGAGAGTAGGTGTAAGTTGGGTCATAGTAACATATTGGTAAATATAACTGATATTTTGATATATTAAATAAATGGTAGAATATCAGCAATTAAAAAATTCTTCTATCGGCTATTTCCTGCGCCCCTTTTCAACGGAAGCCTCTATGAAATCCATGCCGGCTGTGTAGTAGTGGCATTAGATTGAAGGAACTGTGATGTGAAGGATCCAGTGTTCTCTGTCAAGTAATACAAACCAGGGATGAGCAGAAACTACGCCAGTGCGAATCTACGCATCATAGTTTGTAGGTGAAGTTACAAAACTACGCTTACGAATTTACGCGTAGCGAAGTACCGATACGCGTAGCTTACGCCCACTATGCGTAGTTAACATGTGTATTGCGTAGTGAACTGCGAATGTGTTACTCGCGTCTATTTTTCCGCGTACGATTGTATGCTTACAAATTAATGCGTAAAATTTTCTGCATACGGCCAAAAGCATCTGCATACACTACGCTTCGCACTACGCGTAATTGCGTATTTTAACGCGTATTCTACGAAATGCATATGAAGCGAATATTTGATTTGGAAGCCGTAGTTTAGCGAAGCGTAATTGCGTAAAACTACGCGTAGTTCCAGCGTAGCGAAGTTGGCTGACTACGACCATCCTTGATACAAACAAGTGTCTGCACTATAAAATGTGTTAAAGAAAAAAACACATTTTATATAATATAGATTGTTTTTTTTTCTCTGTCTTTCTTTTTATATTGCCTCGTACAGTTCCAAGTATTTGCTGAATGCACCAATAACATGTTACGGAAAGTAAAGTTGGGAAAGGTGTCATATTTTATTAGCAATAAAGATATAATAATGGATTTATAATTCTTGATCCACTAAGCAGAATAAATTGAGCTAATAAAGATGAATTTATCATTTACAGGTTGGTGCACCAAGTCATGTTTCATTAATCTATAAACCTCTGGTAATTATGGATTGATTTCCAATTTAATTGAAGTAACATTAAATGGTTCTGCAACATGTTCTTATATATTTCATTGTGTTTCTTTTTGTAATGGTGCATTTCTAACGTTGGTTCAATTTCACGTACATAATCTTCTAAGTGATGAAATGCAACTCTGTCAGCCTACTACAGCAAAGATCTTTTTTTTTCTAAGTAATTCCTTGGGATTTTAACAAACAAAGGCAACTTTAAAGAGGAACTCCAGTGAAAATAATGTAATAAAACAGTGCTTCATTTTTACAATAATTATATATAAATGATTTTGTCAGTGTTTGCTCATTGTAAAATCTTTCCTCTCCCTGATTTACATTCTGACACTCTAAACCGCGCATGCGCAGACCTGTCATGCCGGCCGCCGTGATGAGGCGTAGCGGCCAGCGTGATGACGACTAGGGTGAAGATCCAGGAAGAGTCGCCCGACACCTGGGTGTCGCCGGTAACGGGAGCCACAGGAGGGACACAGACAGGAGCCAAAAGGACGCAGGGGGACCTTGTGGCCTACGGTGGGCTGGAGGAGGCCCAAGGTAAGTAAAAAAATATTCTAGGTACTGTTCAGAGTCACTTTAAGGTAAAAATCTAAATTGTGTACATAACTTAGGTTCAACATTAGTGCTTAGAATATAGATTTTGAACATGAATAAAATAAAAAAGTCAAATTATGTATATATTCACTTACAATGTCAGTGATGAAGTAACTCTGCCAAATAAGCCCTGATCAATCAATAGAATACATTGGTAGTTTACCAAATAAATGCAACTTTATGAGGAAATTCAATTAAAATTATGCCAGCTGTGTCAGACATCATTTGGGTTTAGTAACTCCATGCAGTGCTATGCAATAGACCCTTTTATGCAAAATTGTTCAAATTAGTACAAAATTGTAGTGCTAGGTACACACTATACAATTTTGTGTTAGATAGATGGTTCAACAGATAATTTCTGACATGTCCAATCTTATTTTCAATCGTTTTTCAAATCGACAGAATCGAATCGAAAACCAATCAGAAAATCGAATCGGAAATCAATTGGATGGAAAATCGACCGAAAAAATGCATCATGTGTACCCAGTATAAAAGTGAACAAGAGTGATTTCTTAGGGTGAGTTACTTGGATTTTATACCAGTCAGTCCAACAGACAGGTCAGCAGTGAAATGTTAGCAAGTTTTCCGCACAGTGATAGACACTGAAAAAAATATGAGCAGCTGAAGTAGTATAGACTGCAGGCAGGTTAGTTATATTGGCGTAGAGTCACATACTTCACGCCAGTCAGGCCCATGTTTACATCTCATAGGCATTGCATGATAATCCTACTGGAGGATAGCACCATTAGACTGAATCAATGGTCAACAGAGTGCTTTGGTTCTCCATGGAGCGAGCAGTAACTACTTGAGGATACGTCTAGAAATGTAGGTCTGACTCACTTCATAAAAGTATAGGGATAGACTTATACACGAGTCACGGGCAACACTGAGCACACTGAGTAATGTGTGTACTAACAGTAACATTCCCATTCGCAGCAATTTACCCAGTGGCAAGTGAAACTTTATAAAGAAAATGCAAAGAGAACGCAGGTATGGAAGTCCTGGTCAAAACAATTAACAAGGAAAGGGGCAGGAGGAAGATACTGGGCTGCATAAAAGGGAGTGAATAATTGCAGCACTTGGGGGCCTGGAGGAGTTATTGGCTGCACTTAAAGGACTTACGAGGCGAAAATCCTAAAAAAAGTTAAATACCTATTGTTTTTTATCATCCTTAGGGGCACCATCTGCACCCCACCCCCGTTTATTTTGCAGTGTCTTTATTGTAATTCCCAGGCCTCCAGCTCTGACCTCGTTCCCGACAGTCTCATGCAGGTAAAGCATGCGAGAGAGCTGGGAATGAGGTCAAAGCTGGAGGGGGACTTAGAGCTGCGCAGCCGCACTTGCGGATATGAGAACTGCACAGCCGCGGCAGGACCTGGAGGCCATTTTAATTAGGGCAGCTGAAGACAACCCGAGAGATTGGGTCGGGACCCTGCCAGAGCCTGGGAATTACAATAAAGACACTGCAGAATGAACGGGGGTGGGGTGCGGATGGCGTCCCCCAAGGATGATAAAAAACAATAGGTATTTAAGTTTTTTTAGGATTTTTGCCTCATAAGTCCTTTAAGGGAAAGAAGGGGTTAATGGCTGCAATACTGTATGCAGCAGTGCAGTCATCATTAACCCCTCCTGTTCCCCAAGGGCAGCCATTAACTTTGCTGGGTAGACTTATACTTTACTCAATAAAAAATTCCCGCTTAAGAGGGTTGAATATTGGAGTTGACTTATACACAATGTCGCCTTGTATTCGAGTATATCTGGTATATGTCGGCATCTGTGAGCAGAGCCTTTGTGGTGAAGCTGGTGATTGGGCAGTAGTAATTATTGTTTTCACAGAGCTGTATATGTTCTAAGTAGCTAGCACTAGTGGTATCTTTGATTGCCTCCTTGTGGCTAACTGGCTATTCATATACATGTAAGTATGAATGGTGCTATTGTCTAAGGTACAGTTTATGACAGTACTGTCTGGCTGCTTTTAACGTTTGATCACTTACTCCTCTTCACTTAATATATCTTAATATTTTGTACTAGATTGCTCAGTTCTGAATACCCTGATTTTTTGCACAGCATTGAGACCATGCTCACTTCATTTCCTCTACCCTGGCTTCCTTTTATGTTATGGTAATAATTTGTCTTGTTCCAAAACTAACATGTTTATGAGTGAGCCAGTGGCATTCAATGAATAGGTCCTGGCTTACGGAACAGGTAGAGCCGAGATTTGAACCCAGGTCACCTGTGGCAAAGTCAGAGCCCTTAACCAGTACACTACCCAGCCAAAATAAGGCTGGGAAACTGGGAAAGTCCTGTTTTTTCCTCACTTTTCCATAATTTATACTTAGCTGGCACAATATTATTAAGAATGACACCTTTTCCGGATCTGCATTATCAGCTGCAGGTTTTCATATTTTGTAGCCATCCAGATCCTTTGAAGTTTTGTATTGCGAGCAAAAAGGTAACTTTACTGAAACTCTTGCAAGCTTACGCTTTAAGGAGGCATTGATTTCCAGCATTTCTGTAGAACACAGGAGATAAATTACACTTTGAACAAAGCTGAAGCCTGTAGGATTTCTGGTATTATTTCCCTGTTTGGATTTATCCCTTCATTCCTGCTTTAGAGCGATATTTACAGCGTTCATTTTTCTTTCCAGTTGTGTTTGTTCTGTTATTGATGAGCTCAGAAGGCAATTTCTTTTTTCTTGGTTTTAGACTATGATTTTGTCATGGTGTCAATAATTCCGACAGATCTGAATACAATTTATAGACTTGTGATCAGTGTACACACATTCTTTTAGTTAATTGCTGAAAACAACATTCTCTTTTAAAAGATGCAATAAAAAATGGAAGAACGACTTAAAAAATGAGACATTGTTTCTCTTCAAATATAGTGTAAGCATGGAATATAAAAATGCTAAATATTGCCTGAAATGCCATGTAGACTGGTGACTGACTGTTAGACCCCTGTTGACAGTTAAAAGAATTCCTTAAAGGGAACCAGAGAGGAACGGGGGGTGAAAAAAGAAAAACATTTTATACATACCTGGGGCTTCTTCCAGCCCCATAAGCCTGAATCGCTCCCACGCCGCCGTCCTCAGCTTCCTGGATCCGCCGGTACCGGGCCCGTCACTTCCGGCGGACGCGGCCAATTGTCCGCATCACAGGAGCTCCCTCCATACATGTACGCATGCGGCTGCGCAGTTAACAGCCACATGCGTATCTGTATGGGGAGAGCCGCGTCCGCCGGCCGACTTGCCGACTCGCGGCAATGACGGGACCCGGTGGCGGCTGATCCAGGCAGCGGAGGAGTGCGGCGTGGGAGCGATCCGTGCGTATGGGGCTGGAGGAAGCCCCAGGTATGTATATTGCATCCTCTCTGGTTCCCTTTAAAGGACCTCTGTCACGAAAACCTTAACATTTAAAATACATGTAAACATAGACAAATAAGAAGTACGTTTCTTTCAGAGTAAAATGAGTCATAAATTACTTTTCTCCTATGCTGCTGTCACTTACAGTAGGTAGTAGAAATCTGACATTACTGACAGATTTTGGACTAGCCCATCTTCTCCCAGGGGGTTCTCAGGGTTTTCTTTATTTTAAAAGCACTTAGTGAACTGCCAAAAAAGTGTGCAGCGAGCAAGAAGGCTGGCCAGCATCTTTGTATAAATCTTTTTTCAGGGAATGTCTTTATAAAGAATAAAGACTAGGCTGAGAATTCCCCAAGAAGACATGGACTAGCCCAAAACCTGTCTGTAATGTAATATTTCTACTACCTACTGTAAGTAACAGCAACATAGGAGAAAAGTAATGTATGGCTCATTTTACGCTGGAAGAAATGTACTTCTTTTTTGAATGTGTTTTAAATTTTAAGATTTTCGTGACAGTTCCTCTTTAACCTATTTTGGTTCCTGGATGTAGTTTCTACATCCAGGAACCATGCGCGCTACTGCGTGCTCCCGCGGCCGATCGTGCGCGTGCACGCGCACCCCCGGCCGCGGATTCGGTAGCCAAGGAATCAATGTATCGGGCTATGGTGCCCGATCACTGATTCCTCTCCCCCGCTGAAAAAGCGACATTTACATTATAAATCTATTGTTTACCTCCCACCCTCCCAAAACTACCCAAATAAAAAAAAAAAAACATGTAAATATTTACCTAAGGGTCTAAACTTTTTAAATATCAATGTAAAGATGAAATATTTCTATATTTTTTTTATTTTAAACTTGTAAATAGTGATAGATGCAAAATGGAAAAAATGCACCTTTATTTCCAAATAAAATATTGTCTCCGTACATTGTGATAGGGACATAATTTTAACGGTGTAACAACCGAGACATATGGGCAAATACAATACGTGAGTTTTAATTATGGAGGCATGTATTATTTTTAAACTATAATGGCTGAAAACTGAGAAATAATGAATTTTTCCATTTTTTTCTTATTCTTCCTGTTAAAATGCATTTACAGTAAAGTGGCTCTTAGCAAAATGTACCCCCCAAAGAAAGCCTAATTGGTGGCGGAAAAAACAAGATATAGATCAGTGCATTGTGATAAGTAGTGATAAAGTTATAGGCTAATGAATGGCAGGTGAACATTTCTCACGTGAAAACCACGGAACCTGAATGGGTTAAGAAGCTCGTAGGTAGGAATATCATAAACTGGTGCATTCATTCTCCCAACAGAAAGCCAAATGTTGTTATTAAGGCACAGGAGTGGATGTGGCACTAAACTAGAATGCATTAGGCTCTTCTGGAACCTGTCCTTGTGTGAACTCTTCTCATCACAGTAGCTAGAGTCAAAAACTCTCACCTATGGTATCAAGGCTCTGAAAATAGCCACTGAAGTATTCACTGCTCGGAAAAACAATGACTTCATTATAAACTCACGTGTTGGTATAACCAAGTGCCCCATCTACTAAGATTCTTGGAGAGTGAGGATGATTGAACAGCATAAATGATCCTACAAACCTAGTCCAGATTTATGAAAGATTGTTTACTGGTGGGTGTTGATAATTTGAAAAAAAATCTCAGGAAGAACAATCTCAAATCATGATCCTATTCAGAATAAAGGATCAGAGACTTGATATTAATCTGGGTTTTTTAAATTCTTATATTAGATATCTTTACAACCAAAATGAAGACTGCATTTGAAGAAGCAACAACTTCACAAACAACTCAAGGAGAGTTATTCAATTGACCTTCATACCAACTCCAATTAATATTAGTAATATTAATTAGAATTGTCTTTGTCCTCATAAAAAGATCCTTGACGTTACCTTTAGATTTTAGTCCATCAGGTGAGCTATTGTGGAGGTCTCTAAAGTGTCCTCCTAAGTGGCTCTCAACCTCCGCCTCTCGAATATTAGAGACATGTTCAGCTATACACTTTCTCAGCCGTCGGCTGTCATATACGGACATTCGGATAATCACCTACTCACTTTTGCAGGATGCATTGTATATCATACCAGTGTTGTCTAAAATCAGTTGAAAACCTAACCACTTCACTTTTCAAAGATATAGTCCTATCTAGTAAGAGATAGTAATTGCTCTCTAGCTCTCTCGTTTGTCTTTTCTTGAGCTTGCTGTTTGATATATGACGGATATCCTCATTTCAAAATCATGTTTTAAGTCTCTCCAATTCCTACTAGAAATCTATTTCAAATGAGCAGTTCGTATGAATTGACCACCAGGCTACATCTTCCTGAAACTTCGTCTATATCTCTTTTTTAATTCTCTTCTGACTTTTTTCTACATCAGACTTAAAGAGACACTGAAGTGAAAAAAAATTATGATATGATTTGTATGTGTAGTACAGCTAAGAAATAAAACATTAAGATCAGACACATCAGTCTAATTGTTTCCAGTACAGGAAGAGTTAAGAAACTCCAGTTGTTATCTCTATGCAAAAAAAGCCATTAAGCTCTACGACTTTCAAAGTCGTGGAGAGGGCTGTTACCTGACTTTTATTATCTCAACAGTTTTCTTTTTATCTGCTAGTGGAGAGGTCATTAGTGCACAGACTGCTCTGAAAGACTCATTTTGAATGCTAAGTGTTGTGTAATCTGCACATATTATAGAGTGATGCAATGTTAGAAAAAACACTATATACCTGAAAATAAAAATATGAGAATATGTTCTTTGCTGCTAATCTTCTAGTAATTATTCATAGTACACAACCAATTCATTATATCATATATTTTTTTTCGCTTCAGTGTCTCTTTAAGCTGATGATTAAGTTTATCGAAATCCACATGATCATGAAACTTCCCTTTACTTATTCCAATAGGTGCATCTACTCTTCATTCTGCAACTTCTCCTCCTCCAGGATGTGTATCCCCTCTTTAATACATTCAATTTTCCATATAGAGATAAATCTTTCATTCCTTAGATGCTCAGAAGGCACCATACGTTCTCTAATGCCCCAAGGTACAACCTCTGCCTTAATATGCTACTGTAAGTATATTCCCCCTTCCTCTTAAAGATTTTCAGAGTTATTCACTTGTGTTCTCTATGATAATGCATATGATAATGCATCTCTTTTTCATCATTGTTTTACTGTACAGTTGGCTGAGGCTGTGTCTCCCCAACAATGAATGTAGAGATTGTGTCATCATCGATATCATCTGTGATAACATATGACATGGCAGAAACAGGAGGGGGAGCCCTACCCTTTGCCTCAATATGTAGTGAGAAATTACAAAAGACAAATTAAAACCATCCAAATATACCCTTGTATTCAGGCCTTGGCTGTACTCAAATACACTAAAAACACTACTCAATGTGAACATGATTGTCTCATCCAATTTCAGATTTATAACCAACAATTGAGACTCAAGGGGAGCCAATCAATCGACCTTCATACCAATTCCAATTAGGAGCGGGCAACTGAAGAATAACCGGCTGGGTTTGTTGATATGTTTCAATGCAACTCTAGAAACATTTGTCTGACTTACCAATTTGATAAATATGAGCTTTCATTTATGGACCAGATGATATGAAAAGAATAAATTGGCAACAAGCATGTTTTGAAAAGCAACAGCACAAAATATGCTACTGCATTTTTCCAGCTTTCATTTGCCAACACAGAAGAGACCATACCTGGTGGTCAATTCACATGAGTGAAGAGAAACTGGTCATCTGAAATAGATTTCAAGAAGGAAACAGAGAGACTTAAAACAAGGATTTTGAATATCCATCGTATATTGTACAACAAGCTCAAGAAAAGGCAAATGAGGGAGAGAGCAATTACTATCTGGTGACTGGTAAGAAGAGGACTATATCTATATGATAGAGATAGATAGATATAGGACTATATGAAGTAGTTAGGTTTGCAATTTATTTTGGACCACATTGGTTTGATTTACAATGCATCCTGCAAAAGCCTTGGCGTGTGTTAATGTTAAGGTGGCCACACATGATACAATAAAATGATCCGATTTTACGGCAATTCGATAAAAATGACCGTATCTCCTGAAAAAAATCTAAAGCTTTTTTTTTTCATTCGACTGAAAAATCCGAACGGATTTCCCGTTGCCAGATATTTTTCTTCAATCTTTCTAAAGATTGTATGGTGTGTGTTAAATTGTCAATTTATTAATATACACACCCTAGCAATTTTGTAAGAGTATCCAATACTTTCTTTAACATAATTGGGGAAAATTGAACATAGGTGTGTGGTACATTGGTCATATTTTTGAAATGTTACAATCAGTCAAAAAAATTGATTGCAATTCTTAAATTGAACAGATATTTAAAAAATTGTATGGTGTGTGGCCACCTTTAGATGGACAAAAACGTAAAGGATATTCTGGTGAAATCTGAGTTTTGATCGGTGCAGATTATCAGAGCCGTTATCAGAGACGTGAGGGCATGTTTGCCTACGGCTCATGTGTGAGCTGTATTTTGTGGATAGGAGAAGAATATTTACCAACTTTGATGGCTCTAAAATGTATGATATACTGTAAGAGATAATATGAATTGTAACTCTAAACGAGTTGTATTTGCAATTACATGTCCATGCAATTTAATCTATGTCTGTAAGCCAATATATGATGGTTGAGCAAGTATAAAGGAGAATATTGCCCTTATTCACTTTTTCTCTTGAGACTTTCACTCCTAGGTGATGTTTTCACATTTTGTCAAAAAATGCCTTTTAAACCAACAGCAAGTGAGAAAATACTGAAAATAATTTTGATAGCATTTTTTTCACATACTTTTTGGTACTTTTCACTTGTAAAATGCCTAAAAGTTTATTTAAAGAGAAGATGAAAATGATCTCCCAGTCGATAACTCAAGAGAAAAGGATAATTGCATATGTGTCCATGTCCAATACTCGAGAGGCGGACATTGAGAGCCACCTAGAAAAACACTTTAGAGATCTTCACAATAGCTCACCTGATGGACTATATTTTACATGTCATGTGTACAAGTTGTGAGCGGACACACCATTGCTTAGTCGGGGGCTTGGTTTATGGCATAGGCAGGCAGAGCTGGGACAAGGTCCTTCAGCACCCAAGGCTGAGACACCAAAGTGCACCCTCCATCCCTCCCATCCCAGCCATCACACACTCATTGCTATTACACTAAGAGGCGCCACAGGGCCCCCAATCCTCCCAACACCTTAATATTTAGTTATCTGGCTGCAGTCACTGCCATGTATCCCCTTTTCTTATTTCTTTGTGCTTCAAACACAATTGGGAATGACAGCTGAATGAATTGTGCGCCCCCTCCTACACTGCGCCCTGAGGCTGGAGCCTCTTCAGCCTCTGCGTCGGCCCGGCCCTGTAGGCAGGCCATATAACAAAGTCCACAATCAAGTATACCAGCACTCCGTAATTTTCCAAAAATCATGCTCTGTTTTGAGCCATAATGTCCACAAACATAGCCGACAATTGTTTTGGGGGCCTAGCAGGGTCCCCCTTGGTAACCACACGCCTTGATAAAGGGGGACCCTGCGAGGCCCCCAAAACAATTGTTGGCTATCTTTGTGGACATTATGGCTCAATAAACAGAGCGTGATTTTGGGAAAATTACGGAGTGCTGTTAATGAAAATGATTGTATAAATGTTAAATGTATCATCAAACAGCAAACGCCATTTCATGGTGGAGATCTAGAAAAAAATTGTATAAACTGGAACGAGATATATATATAGTATATATATATATATATATATATATATATATACATATATCCAAATGTGATAAGACCCCTGTACAGTTATTTTACAGTAGTTGCTGGGATAATTATAAATGTTCAGATAACGGATATGGCACATTTTATAATCTGCAGCGGCATTTGGATTGATGCCCAGAGTTCAGCTTTGAGTTTTATCTTAGCATTTTTTTCTAATGAGCAGGACTCTGAAATGGTTTCATATGTTCTCTAACATTGCTTCATACGTGTTCTGTAGCTTTTGTGCTGAGTAGAACAATGTCCCCCTCAGGCTTTGCAACTGAGGGTATTCAAATAAAATCGTACATCCAGTTAATGGCGAGCCGGCGTTCTGCCGCGGTTTGTAATTTGGCCGTTGGGTGTTATACCTGCGTTGATGTCTCGGCGCACTTCTGCAGAAGAAGCAATATGCATCTCTCTAGAAAATGATGTCAGACACTTGCAGGCTGCTGAAGTCCCTGGATGATAGCACATGCTTACATGCGAAGCCTCTGCAATCAGCGCCACTCCCTGGAGAAAGACTCAGGGATGTTTTATGTGGCTGTGTGTATGTTTTCCGCAGTAGACTGCTTTCATATTTTGCAATTGTATTTATATTTTTTTCTCAAGTGGGCAATATTGTTATTTGTTGCAAGTTGAGCTACTCTTGCCAACTAGAACAGCTGCTGTGCGCCGTTTGCTGAAACATGACTAAGGCAGCAATTACCGGCTACTGGTCAAATACACTTAGTGAAGTTGGGAAGAGTGAAAAGTGGATATTGCTGCCTTTTTTTTTAGACAGCAGAAAAAGTGAACAAAGCTATAGAGGACAGATTACATTCCTCAGATGAAAAATGATAATATTAATAATTGTTTTCCAGCACTTCTCTCCTAGAGGATTAGAATATGCATTCTCATATTCTAAGGAAAATAAATGGGTTCTTAGCTGTTGTTTCAACATGTCCATAGATGGTGCCATTCATATCGACTATGGGAATCAGTGACAGTGATGAGCAAAAATGCCAATATTCTTATTGCTTTCATTTTTGCTAAAGTCATGTAAAAAATAGATTTTGTTATTTTTCACGTTTTCACACCTTTCGTGATTTTTTGTGGTAAAAATAAAGATTTTTTTGCATTTTTGTGCTAAAAAAAGTCAAGGTAAAATATTATTTTTATAAAAATACAATCTGTTTTCACTAAAATGTTCTCAAAATGACTTTGGCGAAAATCTGCAAGCAACATTGATGGGAATAAGTTCCATACGGTTGGGTTTCCATGTGAGAAGGCCGACATGTTATGAAGTGGAAATATAGACAAGCAAGTGGAAGTATGGAAAAGCGGAGGTCCTCTTTAAAGGACCACTATTGTGAGAAATTGTAACATTTAAAATACATTCATATAAGATATACAAGACAGCGCCACGGAATGTGTACAGCGCCATGGAATATGTTGGCGATTTATAAATCAATAATAATAATAATAATTTATCCTACAGTAAAATGCACTATAACTTACTTTAGTACTACTCCTATGCTGCTATTCCTTATAGTAGGTAGTATAAATCTGACAGGTTTTGGATTAGTCCATGTCCTCATGGGAGAGTCTCAAGATTTTCTTTATATTCAAAATCACACACTAAATGGCAGTTTTTTAGTTGGCATGAACCCGACGAAGGGCTACCCCCGTAACATGTAGTGTGCAGACATCCATTAAACATGCATGAAACTGAAAGTTCTGCCAGTGGTGTCCCTCTTTCTGTTATAAATCCAAAAAAGGTCAGCACCACCAATGTATTCATGCTCAGTTACATTTTACTGATGCAAGAAACAGGAGACAAGTGCAGCGACAGACCACTGTTCCAGACAAAAGTCCTATCTCAAGCTGCATGAAGTCAAAGAGAATATCACAAACCACAATGCAATATATACCCCGCCCCCTCCCCTGCTTCTTCCATCAACCAATCAAAAGGAGAGGAGTAGGAGGAGCAACACAATTGGACCTAGAAGAAGACTGCCAAGATAACATGCAAATAGGCTGCTCACTACGGATGATCAAAGATATGCAAATTCTTCTGAGTTGATGCAAATTTGTATGCAAATGTATGCAGCTTGAAAATGGAGCAATCAATTTAAACCTGGGTTTAAATTGATTGGTCAATTTTCAAACTGCATATATTTGCATAATAATTTGCATATTTCGGAACAATTTGCGTCTCCATGATCATCCCTACTGTTCACCTTTGACTTAAATGGAAATCACAGCAGCCATCCTCCAGCTCCCTTGTCCACAGAAAAGCTCATTTGGCAGATAAGCTCATTAGAATGCACAGGATGGTAACAATATGTCTGCTTCTATGAAAGCAGAAAGTAGACACACTGCAGATTTATTGCAGGATTTGTATCCGCTGCAACTAAGAAAGGTTTTTATGCTGATGCGTATTTTTTGGAGCAGAGAGGAAGTTCAGAGTTCAGGTCCTCTTTAATAATCGGAACACTTATCTTGGCAGTTATACAAGCAGTACCTCTTTATTGTATGGAAATACTGCTGCACAATGCAAGAGACCCCAATAACAATACAGAATAATAAAAAAATTCAAGTTACAAAAATCAGCGATGAGCGAAAATGCCGATATTCTTTTCACATTCATTTTCACGAAAATAATGTTCAATTCGGCTTTTATGCAAAAATGCCATTAAAAATCATTTTTAATAAGTTTGTGATTTTTCACACTTAAATAAAAAAATTCCAGCTTTTGCAGTGAAAATAAAGATTTTTTGAATTTTCATGGTAAAATTACACATTCTTGAGGCCATTTTTGATGTGAAAATGACTTAAAATGGACCTGAACTCTTGCTCAGGACAGAAGGTAAACAAAGAGAAATGCACCCTGTATGTATTTAGAGAGTTTAGCCTGTCTAATCCCCCCTCATCTGTGACTAATCACAAGTTGTAATTTTATCCTCCCCCCTGTGTCACATGACTAGTGCCTATGGCAGAGATGGCAGATAAGGCCTTTTGAAAGCACAGGCTGTTAAAGTGTAATCCGAGATGAACTTTTACTCATTGCATAATTGTGTTCTTTTCATATTGTTTATAGGGCATTCCTCAAGCTAAATACTTTTTTGTTTTGTTTTTTTAATACTCTAATTCCCTATAAACTAAACAAGCCTCGCCTACAACATTTCAGAGAGCCAAGGCATTTTCAGACAGTAGCAAGGGCTCATGGGAGCTCAGTCTGGGCAGGAGGAGGGGGAGGTATTACTAGCCAGAGATTTCAGAGGCAGAGGGGAGGAGGGAGGAGGAGGGGAATTAGTTTTCTTCGCTCAAGATGCAGATAAGCCTGCCTCTGTGTAATGTTTACAAACATGGCTGCTGTCATTGTATCACAGGAAGAAATAATCATATTCAATTGAAGCTGTTTGCAGCTAGATTTGCTGTGTAAACTATCTAAACTTTAGATAAGTTACTTGTTATCATTAGTTTTTCATCTCGGATCCACTTTAACAATATGTCTGCTTCCATGAATCAGGAAGTAGAAACTGTGCAGATTTGCTTTACAATTTGTATCAGCTGTAACAAAGAAATGTTTTTCTTTAAATGTTATTATGCTGTTGCGTATCTTTAAGAGCAGAAAGGAGGTTTGAGTTCAGGTCCGCTTTAAGAAAAAATGTGCAAGCAACACTGTTTACAATCAGAAAAAAAATGACTTCTTAAAGGTCCGGTGCCTTTTGTGCAGCAAGGTTCAGGCATAGATGAAGAAAGGAACAACAGCTGAAGCGTTTTCTCTTTAAACTTTATTGTATTAACATTTCTTGAAGCTGCAGTAGTGGCCATGGCCAAGCTATCAAACAGGAAGTAGGTACCTTTGTAAATCTTTTTATGTTGTTTAATTGGTTTTATCAACACTGGAGAATGCCTATTGCAAACATCTACGACTTCCCATCTGGATCGCAGAGCAAGCTGAGGTTGAATTAAAATGCTTTGGCAGGTAGGACATTTCACATGTACTTACTAGTGTATATTAAATATACATGTATCTGTCTGCCCCAAAGTAAAGCTTGAATGTTGTCTTTTGCCCCCAGCACAGCTGCCACAGTTCCTGGACAGCATTAACAGTTCACTAACCAATTCTTGTTGCCTGGACTTAGACTTTAAACACCAACAATGGCTGCAGCTATTTTACCCTCTAAAGATGCCAAATTCTATTTTTCAAACAAGCCTGTGCCTTATTTACAGTAATTAGGACACTGACTAGATTCACCGAGAGTAAATAGCACGGCCTTTCAGAAAGCCAAAGATGAGAATTTGTTTTGGAAGAGAAACAGCTGGACAATGAGGAGTAGCAGGTGGAGAAGGATGAGCTGTAGCAGCGTGAATTAGACAAAGCAATCTTCCAGCGGGTACAACAGATTCCTCCTCTTGCCTCAAGTCTTCTTCACAAATCACTTCACTCTTCAGTCAGAGTGAGAAATCCTGTTGTCAAAGGAAAGGAGACGGAAAACACACTGGAAATAACCAGCCATTCACCTGTGATGTATGCCTTGCCTTCCACTCGGCTGTTTCTTTAGAAGGGTACGCATTCTTCTATCTTGAAGGGTACCAACAGTCTGCTACTGTTTAAAGAAAGCTGGAAGTCAAATTTAAAATAAAAGTTTTATACTTACCTCAGTAGTGAGAAGCCTCTGGACAGTTCATGGGCTTCCCGGGCCCTTATACATGCCCCCAATACAGTGCTGGGTGGGGCCTGCTATATATATTTGACCCAGTGGGTTGAATGGGTTTCTTCTGTCTGGGAGTATGACCATGGATGAGCACAACAGCACTGGGCATGTGCAAGTATGGTCCATGCATGGAGTGCCCAGTAGAGGGAACAGCTTGTGTGCATTGAGGAAAACTCCTCTGTGCACGAGTGCTTCAGTTCCGCATCCGCATGTGTGAACCATACTGGTGCATGTGCTCACCAACGGCCACATTTCAGGTAGTGAGGGACCCAGTTCTAGATTGTTGGCATGCAGAAGTACCCAGCAAGCCTCTTGATTGCCTAGAGTCATGTGATTGCTGCTGCATCGTGCGGTCATCCTTGCCATGGCTGATCATGTTGCATTGCCTGATGGGAGGGGAAGCCAAACTGCAACTCCCCACTCCTCTTAGTGAGAACATTGAAGGGGGGAGTGGTTCTAGCTGCCGATTTCTGGCAGAATATACAAAGGAGGCTGCCAATCTTAGTGATCACATGACTGCTGCTCAGTACATTTTAAGTGGATCCGAGATGAAAAACGAACTATAACAAGTACCTTGTCTATATATCTTATCTAAAGTTTAGATAAGTTTCACAAGTTTACACAGCAAATCTAGCTGCAAACAGCTTCAACAGTTTATGATTATTTCTTCCTGTGATACAATGAGAGCAGCCATGTTCTCCTTGTCATCATTGCACACAGGCCAGCTGATCTGCATCTCCAGCCCTCATCCTGTGAAAACGTCACTCCCCTCTCCTCCTCCCTCCTCCCCTCTGCCTCTGAAATCTTTGGCTAGTAACGCCTCCCCCTTCTCCTGCCTAGACTGAGTTCCCATAACCCCTTGCTACATGGGTCTCAAAGTGCTTAGGAGCTGTGGGCGAGGCTTGTTTAGTTTATCGGGAATTAGGGTATTAAAACCATAAAAAAAAGTATTTGGCTTGAAGAATGCCCTATAAACTATATGTAAGGAACACAATTATGTAATGAGTAAAAATTTATCTCAGATCCACTTTAAACAAAGGTGTTTGCATGCTTTTTATAAACTTGTCATTATTTAGTGTCTATTGATAAAGAAGGGAGGGTAATATTTGAACAACTGTCTATTTTTCCCTGAACAAATACATAAAAAACTGAACCTGAAAATGGGATTCCAAAATGTGGGTTTTTAAGTAGTTAAAAATAATCATTTTGTGTTTTTTAACAATAGAGGGAAAAAAACAAAACAAAATGAATTGTCTTTAAAAACGTTATACAATCCCCTGTAATGGCAGCTCTGCAGCGAGAGAATTCCCGGATCCTGTATATGGATGACAGCAGTTATATACTAATTCTAAACCGCAGTCGGGAATATGAAATGACTGCAGCTGTGAAGTGATCTGCATGTTTACATTTTTAAAAGCAACTCATCCCACTCTATAATTTCCAGGTCTCTTACCTCTTCACAAGTTGGCTGCAAGAAGAAATGAAAATAACAACCTGTCTCCAGCAAATTATATACAATTTATTCACAATATACAATTTATGGAAATGATGTTAAGCTGCTGTCATGAATATCTGTCTGTTTCTCGGTGAGTGTGTGGAGTTCTGCCTGCCCATCAGCTGCAGCAGCCACACTGACAGCTACGGGGCCTGGAGTGGTGGAAGGGAATTGTACCTATCTGCCAGTGTGTGGAAGCCGGGCAATCGCTGGCTGGAACACAGGAAATATGAATCACTCATGTACTTAGTAACAGACAGCAAGACAAGTGGATGCAAAACGTGTTATTTAGAAAGTGTCATGCTATACAATGCTTCTCTACATGAGCAATAATCTTTAGAGGAGGGCGCGGCACTTACAGGTTAGAACTTCAAAGTGCTGATTTTTTTTGCAAAAACCTCTTTACCATTATATATTAAAAAAAAAACAAGATACATATATAAATGCAGAGGGGCTGCAGCGCACAACAGGAAAACAGTGACAGGGGCTCTTGGTTACGCTTTAACGTGCTTAAGCTCACCAACTGCACCAAAGTGTCCCCAATCTGGTGAGTCCTACTCTAACCAGGCAAACATGCTAGTTTTATTAGCGTTCTAGTGGGAACGAATCCAAAAACCCAGGAGTCAACTAAATGGGAAATAGGAAATTAAAAACACCTCACCTTCTACTAGCTACTGACTGAACTATGAGCTCCGCTCATTTACATGCTTAAAGAGGAACTCCAGTGAAAATAATGTAATAAAAAAAGTGCTTCGTTTTTACAATAATGATGTATAAATGATTTAGTCAGTGTTTTCCCATTGTAACATCTTTTAAATCCCTGATTTACATTCTGACATTTATCACATGGTGACCTTTTTACTGTTGGCACTGGCAGGTGATGTAGCTGCTGCATGCTTTTTTGGCAGTTGGAAACATCTGTAAACAGCTATTTCCCACAATGCAACAAGGTTCACAGACTGGAAACTGCCCGGACTACCACGGTCCTAAGTGTCTTGCAGGAGGGGTTTCACCACAATATCAGCCATACAGTGCCCCCTGATGGTCTGTTTGTGAAAAGGAATAGATTTCTCATGTAAAAAAGGGTACCAGCTACTGATTGGGATAAAGTTCAATTCTTGGTCAGATTTTCTCTTTAACTGTGCTAGAGGTGGGCGTGGTTATGCACGCTCACAGGGGAAAATAATATAAGCCAAAGGATGAGCAGCACAAACCAAATTATATGCAATACTATGCAAGGCATGCATGCAGCACTGGAGATCCCCTGCTGCAGTACCCTCTGTATTTATATATTTCTTATGGAGATGGGATCTCCAGTGCTGTGTGCATGCTTTGCATAGTATTGCATATAATTTGGTGTCAAAAAACAGGTGTCAAACTCATGGCCCATGGGCGAATACGGCCCTCCTTGCCATATTATGTGGCTCTCAAGAGCTTCAGCTGTGCATCATTGTAAGCAATAAAAGCATGACCATACACTGCTTTCCCAGCCAGAGGAGTGCACTGGTGACATCACACTGCTTTCCCACCCAGAGAAGCGCACTGGTGACATCACACTGCTTTCCCACTCAGAGGAGCACACTGGTGACATCACACTGCTTTCCCATTTAGAGGAGCACACTGGTGACATCCCATTGCTTTCCCACCCAGAGGAGTGCACTGGTGACATCACACTGCTTTCCTAGCCAGAGGAGTGCACTGGTGACATCACACTGCTTTCCCACCCAGAGGAGTGCACTGGTGACATCACACTGCTTTCCTAGCCAGAGGAGTGCACTGGTGACATCACACTGCTTTCCCACTCAGAGGAGCACACTGGTGACATCACACTGCTTTCCCACCCAGAGGAGCGCACTGGTGACATCCCACTGCTTTCCCACCCAGAGGAGCACACTGGTGACATCACACTGCTTTCCCACTCAGAGGAGCACACTGGTGACATCACACTGCTTTCCCACCCAGAGGAGCGCACTGGTGACATCACACTGCCTTCCCCTCCAGAGGAACGCACTGGTGACATCACACTGCTTTCCCACCCAGAGGAGCACACCGGTGACATCACACTGTTTTCCCACCCAGAGGAGCACACCAGTGACATCACACTGCCCTCCCGTCCAGAGGAGCACACCGGTGACATCACACTGCCCTCCCCTCCAGAGAAGCGCACTGGTGACATCCCACTGCTTTCCCAGCCAGAGGAGCGCACTGGTGACAGTGCTTCAGGATTAAACATTAGTCAGTTTGAGCCAGGGAGCATCAAAAACCTACATGGACTCACCAGAGAAATATCATGGGGCCCCCTCCTGCAATCCAAACCCCCTCATGCGGCTTGTATAACACATACACCTTTCACGCCTCACCCCCATATACTGTAGCAGAGTAGCGCAGCCGAGCGGTTTAATGTCTATCTGCTCCAGTTATGTGTCAGGCCTTTTCTGTTCTTCCTATCAGCTGCACACTCAGGGGGACATTTATCAAGAGTGTCTGACACAAACTATAGGTAGATTTTTAGAAGTCCGTGCAGAACTGTCTCAGACATCTTAAGGGCCCGTTCAGACTACAAAGTGCGGACCGCAACGCGTACGAACGCACGCCATCCGCGTTCGTATGCGTTGCGTGGCTGATCCCATCACTGAAAAGTGAATGGGACAGCCGCGCGTTTTTGTAAAATCTGCGTGCAGCATGCGTTCCCGGACCGCACAGGTCCGGAACGCATGCTGTGTGAACATCAGATATTGCACTCTCTGCAATGTCTGATGTCCTGCGTGTCGGCCCCCCCGCGCGCGTTTCCAAAACGCATATGGAAACGCGTGCAGTGTGAACGGGCCCTAAGAAATCATTAGGTAGTGCAGTTTCCTTCTCAGACTGTTCTAAAATAGGAGGAGTTAGGAAGGTTTCTCACACAGTGCAGTATGTGAGGGGAATTGCTGTTGCCGTGGTAACCAACACACCTGCTGCACTGATACTGAAAAGAGAAGTTATAATAGCATACATATATTATTTGCACTAGATTATTTTAGGCTAACTGACAAGATGTAATGTAAATAAATATATAATATAAATGAATTAGAGCTGAAAAAAAATCAAATTTCTCATCACACACACACTCTTTAAAAAGGGGACATTAATCAAATGTGTCTGAGACAAAATCTAAGGAGGGGACTCTGACCTCTGAGGAATGCAGGAGACTAGGAGAGGGGATCAGTGCCCAGCACTGGAAGGGTTAAGCACAGAACAGCTTTACAAGATTCAGCAGGGGGAGGAGCACTTCACAAATCCTGCCTAGCCTGCACTGCACAAGCTGTAGAACTGCTATTCAGCACTTCTTAATCTGCGGCAGTTTAGGGATGGATATGTACTTTTCTTAACTGTAGTGCAGCTCTAGAAATGCACACTAAACTCCTGCTATTAAGTAGGATTTAAGACGTTTCTTATTATCATGCAGAACTATTCCCTCTGCTGCTTAGAACTGTTTAACCATTTACTGACATCCTAACGTATTAAAACGTCATGCTTACCGCTATTAACAGCAACATGACGTTTTAATACGTCCCGCGTTCCCGCCGCTGCTACCGCCGTGTGTCCGCCGCTACCGCCGCTTTTTCCGTCGGGCTTCCGTGCTGGGTGATTGGGGAAGAGGACCGAACGGTCCTCTACCCAATCGCAGTGCCTGGAGTGAATGGACGTGACCGCGAACAGCGGCTACGTCCATTCACAATAACAGGAAATGTAACAATTAAATAAAGTAAAGAAAAAAAAAAGTGAACATTTCCTATGAGTGTTCACTAGCGCCATCTTGTGGCCAAAAAGTACATTACACCTACAAAATACATTCATTTTCAAGTACATACAGATCTTAATAAAATTACACTTCCAACCCTCCCCCCCC
Organism: Hyperolius riggenbachi; assembly: GCF_040937935.1. Lineage (NCBI taxonomy): Eukaryota > Metazoa > Chordata > Amphibia > Anura > Hyperoliidae > Hyperolius > Hyperolius riggenbachi. Next base: position 499,622,927 of record NC_090649.1, read on the forward strand.
CCAAAAAAAAAAAAACACTTGTAAAAAAAAAATCAGCTAAAAAAAATAAATAAATAGTTACCTTAGGGACTCAGCTTTGTTAATTTATATTTTATGGGGGGGAAATAATTTTAATTTATTACATAGGGGCTTGTAATTATGGCCAGAATGAAAAAAAAACCACAACAGAAAAATAACACTTATATTTCAAAATAATATACTGTCGCCATACATTGTGATAGGGACATCATTTAAACTGTTTAATAATCGGGACAACTTGGCAAATAAAACGTGTTTGTTTTATCCACAGGAGAATGTTTAATTTTAAAACTATAATGGTTGAAAACTGAGAAATAATGATTTTTTTTCTTTTTTTTCTGTTGTTCTCATTAAAATGCATTTAGAATAAAAAAATTCTTAGCAAAATGTACTATCCACAGAAAGCCTAATTGGTGGCGAAAAAAACGAGGTATAGATCATTTTCTTGTGATAAGTAGTAATAAAGTTATTAGGGAATAAAAGGGAGGAGCACTGACAACTGAAAATTGCTCTGGTCCGTTAGGATAAAAACCCTTGGGGGTGAACTGGTTAAGAAGAAAAAAACTGTCAGTAATGCTTTGATAAATGTGGCCCTTTGTGCCTTCATGCCTTCAGCTTCTGATCACGTGACATTCTTCAGGAGCCAGAGGTAGGCAGCCTAGAGAGTTTGGACCAGAGAAGTCCTGAAGCAGCACTGGAACAGGTAAATATTATGCTTCTTCATTCCGGTACTCTGCAGAAGGGGGAGGAGCAGCCCCATGGTCGCTATAGTTACGCCACTTCATTTCAGACAATAAATGTTAAATCTCAATAAACAATTTGGTCCACGGCTTAGATTGTGTTTTAGATTTATTGGCTTTATTGGCCAGAAACGTTTTATTTTAAGATTTTGTGGACTTCAGTACAGGCAGAAAACGAGAAGAGAGTCCACTTGTCGAGGTCAGATACAATTCCCCACAAGTACAAATTACTTTCTCTCGACATAAAATAGTATCTATCACATTCTTCACTTGGAGGCCTACGACATATTTAAACCAGTTCAAGTATCCAGCAAGTTATTATAAAGTATCACCTCCACAAGTCTCACCTCTGCAATCTGGCTGCTCGGGGTTTTACCTTTTGTGCGATCCCACTGAGTCTTTATAATTTGGGGGAGGGGGATAATAACACTGGGAAAGAAGGGGAGGGAAAGAGTAGGAAATGTGAGGAAAGGAGTGGGAAGGAGTGGAAAAGGGGGCAGATTCTTAAAGAGAAACTCCGACCAAGAATTGAACTTTATCCTAATCAGTAGCTGGTACCCCCTTTTACATGAGAAATCTATTCCTTTTCACAAACAGACCATCAGGGGGCGCTGTATGACTGATATTGTGGTGAAACCCCTCCCACAAGAAACTCTGAGTACGTACTCTTGGCAGTTTCCTGTCTGTGAAACTTGTTGCATTGTGGGAAATAGCTGTTTACAGCTGTTTCCAACTACCAAAAAAGCATGCAGCAGCTACATCACCTGCCAGCAGTAAAAATGTCACCATGTAATGTCAGAATGTAAATCAGGGATTTACAAGATTTAAAAGATTTTACAATGGGCAAACACTGACTAAATCATTTATACATAATTATTGTAAAAATGAAGCACTTTTTAATTACATTATTTTCACTGGAGTTCCTCTTTAAGTTCCAAAGTCTCCTCAACACAACTTTGTGGCAATATATCAAATTATTTTATGCATATTGAGTTTTACATTTATACAACAAAAAAGTAATATGTTTTTGCAAACTTATCCACAGAATTGTACAATGAAGGTGTAAGTTAGAGGCTGCATTTCATTAGTCCATTTTAAAACTGCATAATTTTACATAAAATTACCATCAATTAACATCAATAGAATTATTTGCTTGTCACTGACTTTCTCTGCTAATGAAAAAATGTGGCCAGTAATGAACTTAAACAATCCTTAGCTTGACTATTATAGGGGCAACCAACACTGAAGCTTTTGACGTAAAATTTAATTTGATTGTAATCTCTGTCTGCACCTGAGTTGTTAACCTTCACTTTAAAGTGAACCTCCAGACTAAAAATCTACTCAGCAGCACTGAAAAGGCCTGGTGTTTCTTTAACAGTCTCACAGCATCAGAACTTTGTTTTTCTTACCCAAACCTCATTTTTAGCTGCACAGAAAACTGCCCGGGCATTTTTCCCCTGATGCTGTGCAAAGCATGATGGGACTTCTGATGAGGTTGTTCTCCTTCTGCTGTTTTGATGCAAATTAGTTTTTTTAAATTTTGAATTTGAGATTTGAAGCCTAGCGCGGGCAGCTGGGAGGGGTGATCAGGACACAGGACAGTTGGAACTGTGTCTTATGCTCCCTGTCACCTCCTTTCAACCAAAAAGATGGCTGCCCTCATGAAAAAGATGGCTGCCCCATGACTTCAGCCTAAACAAACAAACTTAATGACAGTTTGTTTGTTTAGGCTGAAGTTCCCCTTTAAGGCATATGGGTTTTTTCCATTCCATTTTATGGATAGACGTGTAACAGGGGGATGGAGAACTCTTCTCATTCACCCCATCATGCATTTATGGTCCAATATAAATCTCTGAAACTCCATTTGTAACTATTAAATACCACCTCCCAAACCAAATTATAGGGTAGAAATTCACTGCTGCAGATTTTGATGTATTTGTTTAAACAGAGATGCAATTTTGTCCATAAACCTTTTGAAACTTGGACGGACATGTCCCAAATATTTGACAGAGTTTGATTTCCATCTGAAAAGAAATGTATCTTTTACTGATTCCTGCCTATTTTGAACCATGATATTCTTCAGACTGTGAGATCGTATTTATATTCTCTAGTGCAATTCCCCTCAGTGTCTGGATTCCACCTTTGTGCCTATTCTAAAGTTCTTGTTAAATAGCAGGGGTTCAAAACCAAGCCTGCCACCAAGCTGGGCAACTAACACTGCAATATAAGAGGTGACAACAATATGCAAAGCCCTTAAAGGGACTCCGAGCAGTGCAGAAACTATGGAAAGATGCATATCATTTTAAAGCTCTCTTTCTCCACTTTCCAATGATATATAAACCGTTGCCCTACACCTTTTAGTTTTCGCTATTTTCGCAATTGAAATTGCCATAGTTACATTGTATTACACAGGGCGATTTTTTCTCAAAGTCAGCAGCTCCATTCAGCAGAATGGAGCTGCTGACTTTAGGAAAGTGTCGCCCTGTGTAATACAATGTAACTATGGAAAGATGGGTATCATTTTAAAGCTCTCTTTCTCCTCTTTCCGACAACACCTAAATCGCCGCCCTACGAAATCGCGGCCGTGGCAATTTCATTAGCGAAAATAGCGAAAACTAAAAGGCATAGGGCGGTGGTTTATATATCATTGGAAAGAGGAGAAAGAGAGCTTTAAAATGATATGCATCTTTCCATAGTTTCTGCACTGCTCGGAGTCCCTTTAAAAACAATGTAAAAATTGAGGACAGAGGTTACTTAACTCCGTCAAGGAACAATTATGCAATGAGCAATTATTCAGACATAAATACTATTAATTTCTGGGAAAATCATTTGTTGACACTGATACCTGACCTGAGTAGGTAGAGCTTGAAAAGCTGTTGTCTTTTTGTCTGATTGAACACTTTTTTTCTGAATTGTTTGTGTACCTTTTAGGAGGTTAGCAGCACCGGGCCACCCATGATGCCAGGTGAAACATGTGCATCAGGCGGCAGTGTGGCTGGAGCGGCATCTCACCCGCCTCCTCCCTCCCGCCGGCTGCCCCTTGTGTGTTACCTTGTGATTCGGTGGCTGCCTCCTCAATGAAAGTCTCCGGCCCCCTCACTAGTCTCTACACAAGACCTCAGATCAGCAGCGACTTGCAGCGCCGCTTTGACAGGAGAGTGGCTCCCATACCATTACCAGCGCATATACAGGAAGTACTTACTTCCTATATATGTGCAGTTACCAGGGGAAGCAATTCCCTGTTGCTTCATCATGTGGCGCAGCTGATCTGACATCTTGTTTAGCGGCTAGCGAGGGGCCCATAACTGTCATAGAGGAGGCGACCACCGAGAAGGTAAGACGAGCAATGGCCATAGTAAAGAAGGGGGGAAGGGAGCAGGCTGGCTACCCACTGGTAGCATGGGCACCTATCTGGCTTCCTATACTGGGGGCAACTATACTGGCTACCTATATGGCTAACCTATAGTTGTGGCACCTATACTGGCTACCAATATAGGGGGCATCTACCTGGCTAACCTATAAAATGGCAACTATACTGGCTACCTATACATGGGGCAACTATACGGGCTACCTACCTGGCTAACCTATAGTTGTGGCACCTCTACTGGCTTCCAGTACTAGGGGCAACTATACGGGCTACCTACCTGGCTAACCTATAGTTGTGGCACCTCTACTGGCTTCCAGTACTGGGGGCAACTATACGGGCTACCTACCTGGCTAACCTATAGTTGTGGCACCTCTACTGGCTTCCAGTACTGGGGGCAACTATACGGGCTACCTACCTGGCTAACCTATAGTTGTAGCACCTATACTTGCTTCCAGTACTGGGGGCAACTATACATGCTAACCTATACTGGGGGCACCTATCTGGCTTCCTATACTGGGGGCAACTATACTGGCTACCTAACTGGCTAACCTATAGTTGTGGCACCTATACTGGCTTCCAGTACTGGGGACAACTATACGGGCTAACCTATACTGGGGCACCTATCTGGCTTCCTATACTGGGGGCAACTATACTGGCTAACTACCTGGCTAACCTATAGTTGTGGCACCTATACTGGCTTCCAGTACTGGGGGCATCTACCTGGCTAACCTATACTGGGGGTAACTATACTGGCTACATATACCGGGGGCAACCTCCCTGGCTGGCCTACACATAGGGCACCTATACCTTGCTACCTCCCTACTTATACTAAGGGTGATTTTAGTTTTGTTGTTTTTTTTGCACCGCAGCTATAATGCGCATCCTCAGGCATGAAAAAGACCAGACCATCCGTGGAGGTAAGTGAACACATTTTTAAACAGTTTTTAATGTTGTTATTTACTGTTGGTGCTCCTTCATTACTGCCCTACACACAAAAAAAAGTAAGTAACATATATGAATTGAAATTGATGATAATTGTTTAAAGGGGAACTTCAGCCTAAACAAACATACTGTCATTAAGTTACATTAGTTATGTTAATTACAATAGATAGGTAATATAATCTCTTATCCACCCTGTTTTAAAAGAACAGGCAAATGTTTGTGATTCATGGGGGCAGCCATCTTTGTCATGGGGGCAGCCATCTTTTTGGTTAAAAGAAGGTGACAAGGAGCAGGAGACACAGTTCCAACTATCCTGTGTCCTGATTACCCCTCCCAGCTGCACACGCTACGCTTAAAATGTCAAATTCAAAATGTAGAAAAAAAAATTGCACCAAAACAGCAGAAAGAGAACAACAACATCAGAAATCCCATCATGCTCTGCACAGCATCAGGGGAAAAAAACCCGGGCAGTTTTCTTCTGTGCAGCTAAAAATGAGGCTTGTATAAGAGAAACAAAGTTCTGATGCTGTGAAACTGTTAAAGAAACACCAGGCCTTTTCAGTGCTGCTGAGTTGATTTTTAGTCCGGAGGTTCACTTTAAAGAACATATATGAAAGTCCATTAGGTCCTTGTGCCATTTTGGTAATTTTGGTAATAATTTCTCCCTATATTTTCTCTGGAATATTTGGCTTATAAAGATCTTTTATATGGTCTAAAAAAATAGAAGTAAAAAGGCAAGCCAGAAAGCCAATTTATCTTGTCTTCAAAATTGTTGTCAGCAAGTTTTACAAGCTGTATAGTACTCAGTGAATACACGAGATCACAAGATATATAGAGACGGTCTGAGGAACTCACACGTTATACTGAAGTTGTTAATTTTTAGTTTCTCACCAGGGGGGTCAAGGTTGGTTGGTCATGGAGGGGTTTTGAGCTCGAAGTGGCGATACCCCTCCCACCCGGGGAATCGCCACTTCGAGCTCATGCCAACAGGCCGACGTTACAGGACCATCTACGCCAGAACTACCCGGCGCAGGAACACATTCTTCCCTCAAGCTGTTCTCCACCTGAACTCTATCACCTAGCCAGCACCCCGATCTCTGAACTCTCTCCACTCTGGGCAGTACTGGCCCACACTCTAGCTGCTAGTTCTCCCATGAGTGTTCCCTAGTATCTGACAGAGCTCCCATGAATGTTCACCAGTATCTGCATGTTGCTATACCTGTCTCATTGTAATTCCTGTTGTTCTTGTTCTGTCTGTCATGTAAAGATGCCATGTGTACCACAACCAATTCCGGGTACGACAACTGCTGTACTTGGCGAATAAACTTGATTCTGATTCTGATTCTGAATAGAGTTGGGCCGAACGGTTCGCCGGCGAACGTGGTTCGCGCGAACGTAGGTGGTTCGCGTGCGGGTACCGCACGCGAACGTTTTGCGGAAGAAGTTCGGTTCGCCCCATAATGCACCTGAGGGTCAAATTTGACCCTCTACATCACAGTCAGCAGGCCCAGTGTAGCCAATTAGGCTACACTAGCCCCTGCAGCCCCACCCCCCCTTATATAAGGCAGGCAGCGGCGGCCATTACGGTCACTCGTGTGCCTGCATTAGTGAGAGTAGGGCGAGCTGCTGCAGTCTCTCATATAGGGAAAGATTAGTTAGGCTTAACTTCTTCCTGGCTGCATACCTGTTCTGTTCAGTGAGCCCTCAGCCCACTGCATACCTGTACTGTGATCCTGCCACTGCATACCTGTTCAGTGATCCTGCCACTGCATACCTGTTCAGTGATCCTGCCACTGCATACCTATTCTGTTCAGTGAGCCCTCAGCCCACTGCATACCTGTTCAGTGATCCTGCCACTGCATACCTGTTCTGTTCAGTGAGCCCTCAGCCCACTGCATACCTGTACTGTGATCCTGCCACTGCATACCTGTTCAGTGATCCTGCCACTGCATACCTGTTCAGTGATCCTGCCACTGCATACCTATTCTGTTCAGTGAGCCCTCAGCCCACTGCATACCTGTTCAGTGATCCTGCCACTGCATACCTGTTCTGTTCAGTGAGCCCTCAGCCCACTGCATACCTGTACTGTGATCCTGCCACTGCATACCTGTTCAGTGATCCTGCCACTGCATACCTGTTCAGTGATCCTGCCACTGCATACCTGTTCTGTTCAGTGAGCCCTCAGCCCACTGCATACCTGTTCAGTGATCCTGCCACTGCATACCTGTTCTGTTCAGTGAGCCCTCAGCCCACTGCATACCTGTTCAGTGATCCTGCCACTGCATACCTGTTCTGTTCAGTGAGCCCTCAGCCCACTGCATACCTGTACTGTGATCCTGCCACTGCATACCTGTTCAGTGATCCTGCCACTGCATACCTGTTCAGTGATCCTGCCACTGCATACCTGTTCTGTTCAGTGAGCCCTCAGCCCACTGCATACCTGTTCAGTGATCCTGCCACTGCATACCTGTTCTGTTCAGTGAGCCCTCAGCCCACTGCATACCTGTTCAGTGATCCTGCCACTGCATACCTGTTCTGTTCAGTGAGCCCTCAGCCCACTGCATACCTGTACTGTGATCCTGCCACTGCATACCTGTTCAGTGATCCTGCCACTGCATACCTGTTCAGTGATCCTGCCACTGCATACCTGTTCTGTTCAGTGAGCCCTCAGCCCACTGCATACCTGTTCAGTGATCCTGCCACTGCATACCTGTTCTGTTCAGTGAGCCCTCAGCCCACTGCATACCTGTTCAGTGATCCTGCCACTGCATACCTATTCTGTTCAGTGAGCCCTCAGCCCACTGCATACCTGTACTGTGATCCTGCCACTGCATACCTGTTCAGTGATCCTGCCACTGCATACCTGTTCTGTTCAGTGAGCCCTCAGCCCACTGCATACCTGTTCAGTGATCCTGCCACTGCATACCTGTTCTGTTCAGTGAGCCCTCAGCCCACTGCATACCTGTACTGTGATCCTGCCACTGCATACCTGTTCAGTGATCCTGCCACTGCATACCTGTTCAGTGATCCTGCCACTGCATACCTGTTCTGTTCAGTGAGCCCTCAGCCCACTGCATACCTGTTCAGTGATCCTGCCACTGCATACCTGTTCTGTTCAGTGAGCCCTCAGCCCACTGCATACCTGTTCAGTGATCCTGCCACTGCATACCTGTTCTGTTCAGTGAGCCATCAGCCCACTGCATACCTGTACTGTGATCCTGCCACTGCATACCTGTTCAGTGATCCTGCCACTGCATACCTGTTCTGTTCAGTGAGCCCTCAGCCCACTGCATACCTGTACTGTGATCCTGCCACTGCATACCTGTTCAGTGATCCTGCCACTGCATACCTGTTCTGTTCAGTGAGCCCTCAGCCCACTGCATACCTGTACTGTGATCCTGCCACTCCATACCTGTTCAGTGATCCTGCCACTGCATACCTGTTCTGTTCAGTGAGCCCTCAGCCCACTGCATACCTGTACTGTGATCCTGCCACTGCATACCTGTTCAGTGATCCTGCCACTGCATACCTGTTCTGTTCAGTGAGCCCTCAGCCCACTGCATACCTGTACTGTGATCCTGCCACTCCATACCTGTTCAGTGATCCTGCCACTGCATACCTGTTCTGTTCAGTGAGCCCTCAGCCCACTGCATACCTGTACTGTGATCCTGCCACTGCATACCTGTTCAGTGATCCTGCCACTGCATACCTGTTCTGTTCAGTGAGCCCTCAGCCCACTGCATACCTGTACTGTGATCCTGCCACTCCATACCTGTTCAGTGATCCTGCCACTGCATACCTGTTCTGTTCATTGAGCCCTGAGCCCACTGCATACCTGTACTGTGATCCGGCCACTGCATACCTGTTCAGTGATCCTGCCACTGCATACCTGTTCTGTCAACCCGCCACTGTATACCTGTTCTGTTCAGTGGACACGCCACTGTATACCTGTTCAGTGAACCCGCCACTGCATACCTGTTCTGTGAACCCGCCACTGTATACCTGTTCTGTTCAGTGGACCCGCCACTGTATACCTGTTCTGTGAACCCGCCACTGTATACCTGTTCTGTTCAGTGGACCCGCCACTGTATACCTGTTCAGTGAACCCGCCACCAAAACCTGCACTCTCGCCATGGTGCGCACCAGTCCAGCACGGCCGTCACTACACAAACAGCCGTTTGCGGTGCGTTACACGGTGAGTTTGGTGTGTCAGTGTGAAGCAGTACCTTAATTACACTACCTGATTGATGTATACACATGCAAGATGTTTTAAAGCACTTTAGGCCTGTCATTTAGCATTCAATGTGATTTCTGCCCTTAAAACGCTGCTTTGCGTCAAATCCAGATTTTTCCCGGGGACTTTTGGCGTGTATCCCACTCCGCCATGCCCCCCTCCAGGTGTTAGACCCCTTGAAACATCTTTTCCATCACTTTTGTGGCCAGCATAATTTTTTTTTTTTTCAAAGTTCGCATCCCCATTGAAGTCTATTGCGGTTCGCGAACTTTAACGCGAACCGAACCTTCCGCGGAAGTTCGCGAACCCGGTTCGCGAACCGAAAATCGGAGGTTCGGCCCAACTCTAATTCTGAAGCACCCACCAGGGTGGCTAAGGTTAGCTGCCCTCTGGGGGGTAAGATTGAGTTGACCTCCGAGGGTTAGGTTCAGTCGTCCACAGGGGTTTAAGGTTAGGTGCCCACCATGGGGGCAGGGGTTAAGGTTTGACACCAACAGTGGGGGAGGGGGTTTGGGGTTAAACACCACCAGGGGAGGGTTCTGTGTGAGAGTGGTCAGAGGTTAGGTCATAGTAAAATATTGGTCAATATTACTATACTTTATGAAAGAAGTAGTAGAATATCAGTATATGAACCAATATTTCATCACTTTTCCTGGTGCCCATTTTATTAGACGCAGAAATAGAGGGGATGACTCACCTCTTTCGCATTCCAGTGTGCGTCCCACTCTTGTCACTTCCTGCAATGCCGGACACTGTACGGTAAGTGGGCGGCATTGCAGGAAGTGACAAGAGTGGAACGCACGCTGGAAAGCAGAAGAGGTGAGTCATCTGCCTCACATTACTAGCTGCTGCATTAATAGTCAGAGGGGGAACGCAGTTTGGGGGACTCAGATGAGGTTGGGGGGTCTGACCCCTCTCCCCGCCACTGTGCCCAATACCCCCTTACTGCCCGCTACACCCTCCAGACTACCTATTCTTGGGGGTTATTAAACTGGGGGCAAAAAAGTCTAGAACCGGCCCTGACTCTAGTAACCTCATCCCATATTACCAGTACATACTACACTATATTTGGCTCTTGGTGTCCCTATCTTTGAATTATCCGATGTAAGCAGCAGAGCAGCTGATTGGGGAAACATCTTTGCTACTTTGTCAACAATCAGGAGTCTGATTCCACGCCTCCATCACAACCACCTCGGCTGCCATGCGGCTTGTAGAATTCCCAGGCCCGCTTATCCTAGGGGGCAATGACACAGGCTGCGAGGGCAATATACTGTATCTGCTTCATTGTGTAGTAATGGGCAATCAGAAATAAAATGACATTCTTTAACATGATCAGCTGTTATTACATTGTATATATTTCATAGAGAACCTGAGAGCAGAGTTAATACTTCATCCTCCTGACTACATTATAACTGCGCTGTTTTTCAAGGTCACCGTTATATAAATATGATTTTACTTACTCAGGATGAAAGATGTCGGAATTGGCAAACTGGAAGCTTACTGAAATACAAGGAAATCGGGCCCAGCAAGGAATTAATTGGTAGCTGACGCTTCAGGACATTTGCAAACACCATGAGCCATGATACTCACATTGTCTGCGGTTCACACAATGACGTTCCTCACTCGCCCGGCCGGTTACTTTACCCGCGCCAGCGGGGGGCCACAGGACGCTTAATTCAATTATTATTTTCAAGGTTAAAAAGAATACATCTAAATATGCAGCACCAGCTCCTGAAAGTTTTAGTCTACTCACACTAAAATATCTTAAAAATGTCCCAATTTAGCCTATTTTTTTAATACTAATATGGAAAATACAATATATCGTGTTTTGCTGCACACAAACACAATTTTTAATATGAATTTTTATTAATGCAAATTGTATTATTAACTGCTACGTTATCCTGGTCATTTTCCCTATTCAGCTCAGCTCTGATTACTTTGACAACAACTTTATCAATAATTATCACAACTAAATGATCTATATATTGCTTTTTTAGGACAAATTAGGCTTTTTGTGGCTGATATTTATTTTCTACTCATTTCAAAAGGAAAATAAGGAAAAAAGTGAACACAATACACAATTTATCCACTTTCATACATTTTAGCTTACATGTAAACAGTCCTATTCTACATTAAACCCACACATTTAATGTGTTCATCCCTCCTGTTTATTTTAACAGTTCATTTGTTTTGATAATGTATAAGATGTAACAATTAAGTAATGTATACAATCTGCTACTGTCTGCTCCTGGAATGTGTATTTTACACTTGTTTACTAATTAACTCTGCCATTGAATTCCCTTGGAGGAGGAGATGGGTTTGCTGTAATTCCTTTTCAACTCTGTAGTGATGTTATCAGGTCAGAGATGAATAAACAGTGTTAGCTAAGATTTTGTAGGGAGGAGAGTGCAGAGGCTTATTTTCACGTCATAGGGAGAGGAAGTGGTTAATTACTTGGTTTGCAAAATTGTCTTAGGCATTGTTCACAGTGGCCGTTGTGTTGCGTTCCCTTTAAAGTAGCTGAAATTGAAATGGTCACCGGGAATGCTAATAGATTGATCAGGTACCCCCCAATGCATCACTACTAAATATGCAAATGATCTGTTTACGCCCCTGCAGCCAGGCTATACACTAGAACTTGGTGTATAGCGAGCCTATAGCTTATACATGTTACAGAGCCGCTGGTGTATAGCAAGCCTATAGCTTATACATGTTACAGAGCCGCTGGTGTATAGCAAGCCTATAGCTTATACATGTTACAGAGCCGCTGGTGTATAGCAAGCCTATAGCTTATACATGTTACAGAGCCGCTGGTGTATAGCAAGCCTATAGCTTATACATGTTACAGAGCCGCTGGTGTATAGCGAGCCTATAGCTTATACATGTTACAGAGCCACATCAACCTCACATGCAGACAGCCTGTTTCAGACTTTTAGTCCTCATCAGTGCTTGGCAGGGATTAAAGAGATAATTTGCATATTCAGTAGCGGTGCATTGTGGGTAACCACAGTTGCTCACTAAAGCTGAATTATTGCAAATATCTGCTTTTAGAAGGCAAATCCCACTAGCATTGCTTTCTAGTAGGAGTGCTTTTTGGTCTCTGTTAGTCCCCTATACTTTCCTAGTGGTTCTGGGTCAGCCCGAGCTGCTGGGGTACCCTATTCCCTGCAAGAGTAATTCAATGCCTAATATATTAGAGAGGAAAAAAAACGTATCCAGTAGAAGAAGTTATTTACATTTGTTTTTGGATATAACAAGACCTGGATAAATAAGGATCTGGGCAAAAATATACCCGTGAAACAGAAAAGAAAAATTTTGTCTCACTCATTCTAAAGCTTTGAATGCACAATGGCTTACACTCGACAGAGCAAAAAAGAAAAATCCCCTCTGCTGAATATCTAATGTGTGTACAGCTGTCCCTGCCCCCCCCCCCCCCCCCCCTGATGTATGTACAAGAGATTCCGCTTGCCAAATGCTGTACAACACTTTTTATCTCTCTCTTTATTATACCTCCACGACTCATCATGCCTCCAACCCACTCCGTATTAACACAACAACATGCCACTAGCCTGAAAGCTGGCAATGCATCTGTACACCACCATCCTGATCTATCGTTGGAGGGATCATTTCCTGTGGTTGTTTACCACAGGTTGCATGTGTGTACCCAGCCTATGGAGGAACTTTATCTAAGGACTGAAGATCACCCCAATCAGTAGCTGATTCCCTCCCTTTCATGAGAAGTGTTTACCTTTTCTCAAATATGTCATCGGGGGTCTATGTGGCTGACATTGTGGTAAAACCCCTCCCACAGTGTGATGTCATGACTATGGTCATGACAGTTTCCTGTCTGTGCACATTGCAGTGGGTGCCAGTAGTAAAGATAGAGTACATCAAAACAAGCCGGGCAACTGTCACCTTGTTCCGCTTTAATTCATCTTCATGCCAAACATGATACATACATAATTGCAGCTCTTGATAGTGTCAAACCTGTTCCAGGTATCTGTGCTGAGGTGTGCCGGGATTGGGTGACCAGGGTGGGGAGACTGCACTACGCCGTTTCGCGCCTGACTGGCGCTTGTTCACGTGCTTGTGTCTTGTAAAGTAAAGATGATGACTAGCAGGCTCACTATGAATCAAACAACATGAATGAAGTACAGGCACATATCAAGCAGTTCTTTATCGATCTTCTCTTAGCAATGTATTGATTTATCCCCCCCCCCACTACAATGTTTCAGTAAAGTTCCCCTTGAAGGGTGTATACACACATCCAGATTTGATTGGGCAGTGATTAGCCAATTTTTCCATATAAAGCCAACAGATTTTGAATACTATGAACAGATTGTGTAGATAAGCTCTCACACTACACGCAAATAGAAAAAACGGCAAATCATTGGCCAGTCAACATTTGAGGTGTGTATTCACCCTGAACCACACAACCACATACGTAAAAACCTGGCTCAAAAACAGATTTACAATATTCACTTTAATATCCTTCAAACTAAATATCTGCCATTACCATCTTATATGAAAGAGGAAGTGCCAAAACAGAACATAAACAATAGAGTTCACTGAAACCAGCATATAGTAAAAGGATAATGCATTATTACATTTCCAGAACCAATACACCAATGTGACTACCCCTAAAAACATCCACCGTAAAAATTAAAATCTGGCCATGCAGGGGCGTAACTAGAAGTCAACGGGCCACCCTGCAAGAATTTGAGCGCTCCCCCCCCCTGGGGACCGCTCAGGGCCGTTTTGGGGGGGCAGAAGGGGTTGCAGCATGAGGGCAGAGCATTGCACATCGGCAGGGAGGGGGACAGTCCACCCCTCCCTCACCTCGGGCTTTCCCCTCAGTGCTCCCCCTCCAGCATCTATCATCAGTGGCAGCAGCGGTGGCAGCTATACATATCTCCATTCACCGCCGGAGGTTCCGACCTGGAAGCGCTTCAAATAACTTCCTGTTTTAACAGGAAGTAGTTTGAAGCCCTTACAGATCGGAACCTCTGTTAGGTAGATGCCCCCAGTATAGGTTAGATAGGTAGGTGCCCCAGTATAGGTTAGATAGGTAGATGCCTGCAGTATATGTTAGATAGGTAGGTGCCCCAGTATAGGTTAGATAGGTAGGTACCCCTCAGTATAGATTAGATAGGTATATGCCCCCCAGTATAGATTATATAGGTATATGCTCCTAGTATAGATTAGATAGGTAGGTGCCCTCAGTATAGGTCAGATAGGTAGGTACTCCCAGTATAGGTTAGATAGGAATATGCCCCCAGGATAGATTAGATAGTCATATGTCCCCAGTATAGGTTAGATAGGTAGGTGCCCCAGTATAGGTTAGATAGGTAGGTACCCCTCAGTATAGGTTAGATAGGTATATGCCACCCAGTATAGATTATATAGGTATATGCTCCCAGTATAGATTAGATAGGTAGGTGCCCTCAGTATAGTTCAGATAGGTAGGTTTTCCCAGTATAGGTTAGATAGGTATATGTCCCCAGTATAGGTTAGATAGGTAGGTGCACGCAGTATAGGTTAGATAGGTAGATGCCCCCAGTATAGATTAGATAGGTATATGTCCCCAGTATAGGTTAGATAGGTATATGCCCCCAGAATAGGTTAGATAGGTATATGTCCCACAGTATAGGTTAGATAGGTATATGCCCCCAGAATAGGTTAGATAGGTATATGTCCCACAGTATAGGTTAGATAGGTATATTCCCCCAGAATAGATTAGATAGGTATATGTCCCCAGTATAGGTTAGATAGGTATACGTCCCCCAGTATAGGTTAGATAGGTATATGTCCCCAGTATAGGTTAGATAGGTATATGTCCCCCAGTATAGGTTAGATAGGTATATGCCCCAGTATAGATTAGATAGGTATATGCCCCCAGTATAGGTTAGATAGGTATATGCCTCCAGTATAGGTTAGATAGGAATATGCCCCCAGCCAGTATAGATTAGATAGGTATATGTCCTCCAGTATAGGTTAGATAGGTATATGCCACAGTATAGATTAGATAGGTATATGTCCCCCAGTATAAGTTAGATAGGTATATGCCCCCCAGTATAGGTTAGATAGGTATATGCCCCCCAGTATAGGTTAGATAGGTATATGCCCCCCAGTATAGGTTAGATAGGTATATGCCCCCCAGTATAGGTTAGATAGGTATATATGCCCCAGTATAGGTTAGATAGGTATATGCCCCAGTATAGATTAGATAGGTATATGTCCCCCAGTATAAGTTAGATAGGTATATGCCCCCCAGTATAGGTTAGATAGGTATATGCCCAGTATATGTTAGATAGGTATATGCCCCCAGTATAGGTTAGATATGTATATGTCCCCCAGTATAGGTTCGATAGGTATAAGCCTCCAGTATAGGATAGATAGGTATAAGCCTCCAGTATAGGATAGATAGGTATATGCCCCCAGTATACGCAAGAGGGTGTGCGCATCAGTGGGGAAGCGGCCAGAGAGAAGTTTCCACTTATCTGCCTTCATCCTGCACGCAACTTCTAACTTCATCCTGTCCCGGCGCGTGCCGCATCGGTAAGAGCTGCCCCTGTGATGACATACAGTTACATCAGCACAGGGGGCACTGTTACCATAGCGACAGACGCTGGGACAGGAAATAGATAGAAGCTGGCAGGATCGAGGCAGGTAAGAGAAAACTTCTCTCTGCCTGCTCCCCCGCTGCTTGCGCACACCCTCCTGCTGCTCCTCCTGGCGCCCCCACCTGCACACCCGCCGCCAGCAGCAGTGTGAGGCCCCAAGCGGGGGCATGCCTTGCCTGTATGCTGGCAGCGCCCCTGTAGCTTTGAATAAAATGGAGTCAGGCTTCTTACTAGCCGGCCTGGAGCCATCTGAATGATAAGACATGAATGACATGCTCTTTCTGGTAAGAAGGTTTGTGTAAAATGTATATAATCTGTTCCCCCCTGTTTATCTTAAGTTTCAGTTTAATTCTATTACTTTTTATGCTAAAACAAAACCTGTATTACTGGCAACTCCACACCTCAGTATTCCATCCACCCCTCGCAAGCAGAAGATGGATTCCATGCAAACTGTGGCATATAAAAGTCAATAAATCCCTGGGGAATTTAAGCTTAATGTTGGCTATTGTCTTCTCTGGTTCATGAATCCAGAAAACACTGAGCCTTTGGACGGCTGTAATGCTTTAAAACATTTGTAAAACCCAAACTAGCATTTGACGAGCTTGACATTTATAGAAAATAAAAAGAAATTTGGGAAAATGAGAAAGCGGCATGTTCTGTACAACAGCGCAATCTACAGCGAGATGCTCTGCCGGGGTCCAGGAAACCTTCCCAGCCGGCTCCTCTCACTCCTGCTGAGCAGGCCTCAAACCTTCCCAGCTGGCTCCTCTCACTCCTGCGGAGCAAGCCTCAAATCTTCCCAGCTGGCTCCTCTCACTCCTGCGGAGCAAGCCTCAAACCTTCCCAGCCGGCTCCTCTCACTCCTGCGGAGCAAGCCTCAAACCTTCCCAGCTGGCTCCTCTCACTCCTGCGGAGCAGGCCTCAAATCTTCCCAGCTGGCTCCTCTCACTCCTGCGGAGCAAGCCTCAAATCTTCCCAGCTGGCTCCTCTCACTCCTGCGGAGCAAGCCTCAAATCTTCCCAGCCGGCTCCTCTCACTCCTGCTGAGCAAGCCTCAAACCTTCCCAGCCGGCTCCTCTCACTCCTGCGGAGCAAGCCTCAAACCTTCCCAGCCGGCTCCTCTCACTCCTGCGGAGCAGGCCTCAAACCTTCCCAGCCGGCTCCTCTCACTCCTGCTGAGCAAGCCTCAAATCTTCCCAGCCGGCTCCTCTCACTCCTGCGGAGCAAGCCTCAAACCTTCCCAGCCGGCTCCTCTCACTCCTGCGGAGCAAGCCTCAAATCTTTACAGCCGGCTCCTCTCACTCCTGCGGAGCAGGCCTCAAACCTTCCCAGCTGGCTCCTCTCACTCCTGCGGAGCAGGCCTCAAACCTTCCCAGCTGGCTCCTCTCACTCCTGCGGAGCAGGCCTCAAATCTTCCCAGCCGGCTCCTCTCACTCCTGCTGAGCAAGCCTCAAACCTTCCCAGCTGGCTCCTCTCACTCCTGCGGAGCAAGCCTCAAACCTTCCCAGCCGGCTCCTCTCACTCCTGCGGAGCAAGCCTCAAATCTTCACAGCCGGCTCCTCTCACTCCTGCGCAGCAGGCCTCAAACCTTCCCAGCCGACTCCTCTCACTCCTGCGGAGCAAGCCTCAAACCTTCCCAGCCGGCTCCTCTCACTCCTGCGGAGCAGGCCTCAAACCTTCCCAGCCGGCTCCTCTCACTCCTGCTGAGCAAGCCTCAAATCTTCCCAGCCGGCTCCTCTCACTCCTGCGGAGCAAGCCTCAAACCTTCCCAGCCGGCTCCTCTCACTCCTGCGGAGCAAGCCTCAAATCTTTACAGCCGGCTCCTCTCACTCCTGCGGAGCAGGCCTCAAACCTTCCCAGCTGGCTCCTCTCACTCCTGCGGAGCAGGCCTCAAACCTTCCCAGCTGGCTCCTCTCACTCCTGCGGAGCAGGCCTCAAATCTTCCCAACTGGCTCCTCTCACTCCTGCTGAGCAGGCCTCAAACCTTCCCAGCTGGCTCCTCTCACTCCTGCGGAGCAGGCCTCAAATCAAAAGATCAAATCTGATTGGTTGCTAAGGGTAGCAAAATGGGCCTTTGGTATTATTATTATTATTATTATTACCGTATTTTTATAGTACTGACAGTACTATTCTATTCTATTCTATTGTAAGGATGCTCATTCGGATTTTGTGGAATTGAAATTTCCGAATTTCCAATCGGAACTTGGAAATCGGAAATCCGAACTCAGAAATCAGATTTCTGCAGTAATACTACATTACTGCAATTCGGTAACTTTAGCCCAATCCCAGAACAAGTATTTGGCCAATCAGAGAATGTAAAAAATGACTGAAAAATAACACTACTTGGAAATTGGAAACCGATCAGAAATCCGTGAAATCGGTAATCAGCATTGGCGGAAATCAGAATTTCTGCGGAATCGGAAATCAACATTTCCGACCATCCCTATTCTATTGCCATCAGAATCTCCTTGGAAGCTGCGGCTCATGACGGAAAATGTCCCAAACTTAGAAAAAAATGTTTCTTCTTCATATATTTTTTTCTTTCTGAGTCAGTTAGAGAACATTTTAAAGTTAAAAAAGAGACAATATACATGTATATTAAAAATCATTATGTGGGGTACAGCTTCAGAAGAGCTCATCTCCCAGCCAGGCCGTCTAGACTAAAACATGAAGAGATAACCTGCAAAAAAGGTCTAAAAAGCCTCCTTAATTCCCTTTTTAGAGTAGCCCTGTGCTAATGACTAGTGTCTTTCCCAGCGGTGGTGCCCAGGAGAAGGTGAAAGTTGGTCCTGGGGTAACTCATTGTGAAATCTGGAAGCACTGGGAGTGGGGAGGGAGTCAAATTATCCACTGGTTAAAAAGTCGCGCTCCCCAACACAGTACTTGATAAGGAAATATATAAAAATGTTACTCCAAAAGTGGGGAGGGAGGAGGGGTTGGATACTGAGCTGGATCTCATACTCTGAAGATACTGGCTCAGGTTCAGTAATAAAAGGTGACATAAAAGTTTATTTAATGTAAGTAAAATATGTTTTCATGATGTTGGTGTTTTTTTTTTAACTATTAATGTCTTGAGTAAGGCTTTTGGGTAGAAAACACTTTTAATTTAACTGTCCTTAAAGAGAAACTGTGACCAAGAATTGAACTTCATCCCAATCAGTAGCTGATGCTAGAGTTGAGCTGAAATTTTCGTAATTTCGCATTACTATAATTACGCATGCGAAATTTGCGATTACGATGCGAAATTAGCGTAGCGAAATTGCCATTAAAATCGTAATTGAAAATACCGTAAGCGTAATTTTCAACGCGAAATTTCGCGTTTCGTTCATGCCGTAATTTCGCATTAAACGCTACCGTAATTTCGCGTTAAACCGTAACGCTCCGTATAATATAAAAAAGCCGCCGACTTTAAGGGTTAATAGCAAAGCCCCCTTAAATGCTAAGAGCCTCAAATTTGGAGAATATATTAAGAAGATCAGGAGGAATAAGAGGAAAAAAAAATTTTCAAAAACACCTTATAGTTTTTGAGAAAATCGATGTTAAAGTTTCAAAGTAAAAATGTATACATTTAAAAACCCGCCGATTTTAACGGTTAATAGCAAAGCCTGCTTAAAGTTTAGGAACACCAAATTCCTAGGGTATATTAAGGGGATCAGTGGGAATAAGAGGAAAAAAATTTTTTTCAAAAACACATTATAGTTTTTGAGAAAATCGATTTTTAAGTTTCAAGGGCGAAAATGTCTTTTAAATGCGGAAAATGTCAGTTTTTTTTTGCACAGGTAACAATAGTGTATTATTTTTATAGATTCCCCCAAGTGGGAAGAGTTTTACTTACTTCGTTCTGAGTGTGGGAAATATAAAAAAAAAACGACGTGGGGTCCCCCCTCCCAGACCTCTTTAACCCCTTGTCCCCCATGCAGGCTGGGATAGCCAGAATGCGGAGCACCGGCCGCGTGGGGCTCCGCACCCTGACTATACCAGCCCGCATGGTCCATGGATTGGGGGGTCTCGGAAGGGGAGGGGCAGCCAAGCTTTCCCCTCCCCCTCCGAGCCCTTGTCCAATCCAAGGACAAGGGGCTCTTCTCCACCTCCGATGGGCGGTGGAGGTGGAGGCCGCGATTTCCTGGGTGGGGGGTTCATGGTGGAATCTGGGAGTCCCCTTTAAAAAGGGGTCCCCCAGATGCCCACCCCCCTCCCAGGAGAAATGAGTATAGAGGTACTTGTAGTACCCCTTACCCATTTCCTTTAAGAGTTAAAAGTAAATAACCACACAAACACATAGAAAAAGTATTTTAATTGAACAAAAAACATAACCACGAAAAAAGTCCTTTAATATTCTTAATTAACCATTAATACTTACCTGTCCCTTTAAATAAATGATCCCACGCAATATCCTCGGAAATGTTCTATCAGTTACAATGTAACAAAGTTATTACAATATAACAACTTTGTTACATTGTAACTACGCCGCACCCGACGTCACTCACCGCCGCCGCCGCCACCGCGTCTGCGCTGCAGGACCCGACAGAGCTCTGAGCTATATAGCTCAGAGCTCTCAAAAGCATCTTTGTATTTGGGCTCCAAGGAGCCCCATTGGTCCTTAGCAGACCAATGGGGTTCCTTCTGATTTGAAGGAACCCCATTGGTCTGCTAAGGACCAATGGGGCTCCTTGGAGCCCAAATACAAAGATGCTTCTCAGAGCTCTGAGCTATATAGCTCAGAGCTCTGTCGGGTCAGTGCAGGACGCTAAGTCCCCGCCGGCTCCGCTGCCCTCCCCGCCTCTCCCACATGTCACCCACATGTCACCCACATGTGGGTGACATGTGGGTGACAGATGTGGGCGGGGTGGACAGCGGGAGCCGGCGGGGACTTAGCGTCCTGCACGGACGCGTATGCGGCGGCTGAGCGGCGAGTGGCGTCGGGTGCGGCGTAGTTACAATGTAACAAAGTTGTTACATAATAACTTTGTTACATTGTAACTGATAGAACATTTCCGAGGATATTGCGTGGGATCATTTATTTAAAGGGACAGGTAAGTATTAATGGTTAATTAAGAATATTAAAGGACTTTTTTCGTGGTTATGTTTTTTGTTCAATTAAAATACTTTTTCTATGTGTTTGTGTGTTTATTTACTTTTAACTCTTAAAGGAAATGGGTAAGGGGTACTACAAGTACCTCTATACTCATTTCTCCTGGGAGGGGGGTGGGCATCTGGGGGACCCCTTTTTAAAGGGGACTCCCAGATTCCACCATGAACCCCCCACCCAGGAAATCGCGGCCTCCACCTCCACCGCCCATCGGAGGTGGAGAAGAGCCCCTTGTCCTTGGATTGGACAAGGGCTCGGAGGGGGAGGGGAAAGCTTGGCTGCCCCTCCCCTTCCGAGACCCCCCAATCCATGGACCATGCGGGCTGGTATAGTCAGGGTGCGGAGCCCCACGCGGCCGGTGCTCCGCATTCTGGCTATCCCAGCCTGCATGGGGGACAAGGGGTTAAAGAGGTCTGGGAGGGGGGACCCCACGTCGTTTTTTTTTTTATATTTCCCACACTCAGAACGAAGTAAGTAAAACTCTTCCCACTTGGGGGAATCTATGAAAATAATACACTATTGTTACCTGTGCAAAAAAAACTGACATTTTCCGCATTTAAAAGACATTTTCGCCCTTGAAACTTAAAAATCGATTTTCTCAAAAACTATAAGGTCTTTTTGAAAAAAAAATTTTTCCTCTTATTCCCACTGATCCCCTTAATATACCCTGGGAATTTGGTGTTCCTAAACTTTAAGCAGGCTTTGCTATTAACCGTTAAAGTCGGCGGGTTTTTAAATGTTTACATTTTTCCTTTGAAACTTTAACATCGATTTTCTCAAAAACTATAAGGTCTTTTTGAAAAAAAAATTTTTCCTCTTATTCCTCCTGATCTCCTTAATATATTCTCCAAATTTGAGGCTCTTAGCATTTAAGGGGGCTTTGCTATTAACCCTTAAAGTCGGCGGCTTTTTTATATTATACGGAGCGTTACGGTTTAACGCGAAATTACGGTAGCGTTTAATGCGAAATTACGGCATGATACGACTGCAATGCGAAAATTACGCGAAAATTACGCTTACGCGAAATTTCGCGAAATCCTTCTTCATTACGATTATGTACTTACGGCCATAATCGTAATTACACTAATTACGCGAAATTTCGCAAAATCGTAATTAGGTCATTACGCTCATCTCTAGCTGATGCCCCCTTTCCCATGAGAAATCTATTCCTTTCTACAAACAGACCATCAGGGGGGGGGGGGTGTATGGCTGATTTTGTGGTGAAACCCCTCCCACAATGTGATGTCAGTGCCTCACTGCACTGAGGTACTGACATCACACTGTGGGAGCCTTGTTGCATTGTGGGAGATAGCAGCTGTTTCCAACTGCCAAAAAAAGCAAGCAGCATCTCCTTCCAGTGACATCACCTGCCAGCAGTAAAAATGTCACCATGTGATAAGTGTCAATTATTGTAAAAATTAACCACTTTTTTATTACATTATTTTCACTGGAGTTCTTCTTTAACAATGTTTCTGGGCTGTGTAAAAAGTCAGGTAAGGGGAAGGATGAGGAATAGAGAAGAGTCTGCACTCCCATCCTACAGTGTTCATGTAGAGCATGTAAAAACTGAAACTAGGGGGTTCAATGCAAATGGTTTATTGAAGCCTCCAACTTCTTTGCAAAAATTCTTGCAAACACCCACTATTATGTGAAAACTGGTAGTAGTCCCAGGGAACAGGAAATGAGGGACGCCAATAAAAACTAGGCAGTGCTCCGACCTCTTCATTGTTATACTGTCTTCTGTGATAATGTTGTAAGAATTAATTGTTTAGATTCTTGCAAAATGGAATCCCTCATTTACTTTAGAAAACCACAGCAAGAAGACTGTATATGCAGAGTTCTGCTGTAAGAGACGTTCTAGCGAAGTAACAGTTATGAGTTTCAGTGGAACATGTTGCTTGTGGGAAAGGCCATGGACCAAGATGAAGATGCTCTATGTACAGATATCCAGGCTGGCAAACAGGTCAACAAACTTGCCTGGTTCCAGAACACATGAATTCTGGGAATAGGGGTCACCGGAAGCTCCAATTTTGGTATAGGTCCCGGTGCACACGCATTGAGCCTCAGCACATCACATGCTCCCAGGGTGGTGTCAATAGTTAATCCCTGAGAGATTGGTACTTAACAGCAATTCATTAGTGCCAGGGGGGCATTCCAACTTTCTGCCACCTTTCTGCATTTTACTCCTACCTAGCTTCACTGCCTTTACATATACTATAATCTCTTTCTTCATGTAACGTAGCATATTAGCCTGTTCTGAAGGCAGAACCTGAGTTATTCACTAGGGATGACTCAAGATGCAGTACAATGCACCCGCCAAGGCCTGAACTGAGCTTCATACTCATGCTTTGCTTTGTTGAGGTAATGAAGATTGCCGATGTACACACCTGTATACCTGTATTTGCCAGATAAAGGTTCCTCTGGAGTCCACTTTGAGATATCTGCAGTCCTGGGAGAATGTCGGGGAGCTGAGTGCAGCCATTCGAGTTGCTGGTGCTTAAAAAGATGGCAACTCTTAGCAAACATAAATTACTTTTTCACAAATGTCTCTTTCACTCTTGGAAAGATTGTCTTCTTGTCTTTACTGGAAGCTGATAGGCATTCTCACAGATGGGCATATGGTACAGCAATACAAACACCACAAAAAAAGATGTAACTCTTTACATACCTTATATACTCGCATATAAGCCTATTTTTCAGCATTAAATATATGCTGAAAAGTTACCCCCTCGGCTTATATGCGAGTCAGTGGAGCCGAATAGATGGTGGAGCAGATTTTGTTACTGGCAGAGGAGTGTAAGGATCGTGCACTAGTGATCCTGCTCTTACCAGCTGGCTCCCTGCTGTGTCCGAGCCCCCATCCCCCGTAACATGCTGTGCAGAGTGCGCTGCTCAACACTACCTGTGTCCCCTGGCTTGTGGAGCGGAGCATGCAAGCAGCGTGTCAGCGTTGCAATGATTGGGGGTTCTTCCTGTGTGGCAATCGCTGTGTCTCATATATCTATGATGCCATCTAGTGGCATCTTGAGACTCAGCTGTATCATCCTTGGTTTACATCTGGCTATGGCGAGAGGGAATAACTTGCACTGGGGGCAGATATGGCTACTGTGGAGGGGGCTACACTGGCAAGGAGGCTTATATGCGAGTCAATCACTTTTTTCTGGTTTCTGGGGGAAAAGTGGGTACCTTGGCTTATACGCAGGTCGGCATATGTTCAAGTATATATGGTACAGTGCAATTTGTTTTTTGTCTATGGATATAGACTTAAATTAATCTGTGATTTTCTAGCTCCAACTGCCTCCTCCCGAGAGAAGCTAATAATTCTCATCACTAGAGGTCAGCGGTGAGACCTCCCAAGCTCTTCTTCCTTAGCACTGCAGTTTTGAAGTTTGAAATGTTCTGTTTATAAAGTAATTATGAATGATTTCCTCCTCTGTTATATGCATGGAGGAATGAATGGAAAGATCTAGAATGGGCTATGATGTTGGCATTTTTAATTTTAGTCATGAAAGTGCTTAATGGGAACAATAGGCTAGATTTAGTTCTATGCGGCATTATTGTCGGGGAACGTCAGCAACTGAAATGTAAGTAATGTCTTAATGACACAGTATTCAAAACGTTCCTATTGACGGTTGTTTGATTCCACGTAACATGTTCCCACCAATGGATTGAATTCTTTCAACGGCATAATTATCAAAATTGCCACAACGTTAAATACAAATCCCAGATGATTATAATAGTTCTGCGCTGAAAGACTGAAATGATATTTTCTGAGCTTTAGTTTGCTTTCTAATTCTGGATCGCTATTTACAGACTCAATAAACTCAGTATTGTTCTTCAAGTTTTGGCAAGAAAAAAATGCTACAGATTTCGTATCTGAATGGAATGAGAATAAAGTCAAACTTCATAGAAATCTAGAATGAAAAACTATATTAAACTATTGAATTAGTGCATGAAGTGTACATGCTGAATAAAATTGATGGCATTCTTTTTTATGTATTTATTTATTTATTCAAAATCTTTATCAGGTTTAACATGAACATTTTTGTTTTGTCCTATTATATTATTATTATTTTATTAACCAGTTCAGCACCGCAGTGCCGAAAATCTCATGCATCCGAGCAACGTTCACCTCCCATTCATTCGCCTATAACTTTATTGTTAATTATCACAATGAATTGATCTATATCTTGTTTTTTCCGCCACTAATTAGGCTTTCTTTGGGTACTACATTTTGCTAAGAATTATTTTTTTCTAAATCCATTTTAACAGGAAGATTAAGAAATAAATGAAAAAAATTTATTATTTCTCAGTTTTTGGCCATTATAGTTTGAAAGTAATATACGCTACCGTAATTAAAACTCATGTATTTTATTTGCCCATCTGTCCCGATTATTACACCATTCAAACGATGTCCCTATCACAATTTATGGTGCCGATATTTCATTTAGAAATAAAGGTGCATTTTTTCAATTTGCGTCCATCACTATTTATAAGCTTATAATTTTAAATAATGTAATAACATATTCTTTTGACATGCATATTTAAAAAGTTCAGACCCTTGGGTAACTATTTATGTTGTTTTTGTTTTTTTTTATGTATTTAAAAAAAAAAAAATGTATGTGGGTAATTTTTGGTGTGGGAGGGAAACTGCTAATTTTAAATGTAAAATAATATAATTGTTTAATTAAAAATGTATATGGGTGCAGTTTACTATTTGGCCACAAGATGGCCACAGTAAAAAAAGTCCTGGATGTGAACGATCTCGCATCCAGGAACTAAAAAGCAGAGGAGAAGTTTCCTGGGGGCAGAAATACCACGCTCGCTGGATAGAAAGTGTCGGTTTTTCTGCGGGGAAGTTAGATCGGTGAATGGGAATTATATTCCCATTCACTGATCGGGGGGCAAGCGGCGGGCATCGGGAGCGCACGCGGGAGCGCGCCCGATCGTGCGCACCATGCGGCGGGAGCAGCAGTGCCTATCTGGACGAGGAAGCTCGTCCAGATAGGCCGAACTGGTTAAGAGCACAAAATGTATTAGAATAAAAAAGGTTTCAGGTTGTTCTTGAGCTCCCCCTGCTGGTTTCATTTTGAGAACAGAAAATAATCTTGCTCCAGTGCTGTAATTAAAAAACATACAAGAAGTCAAGATTCTGAAGAGTGATTATATATATATATATATATATATATATATATATATATATATAAGTTTCAGTGAAGTTGGCCCTGGCAATGCTTACATAGGTCTATAACAATAAAACAGGATCTATAGATGTTTTAAACTACCACCTGATATTGGACATACAATGGAACCTCGGTTTGTGAGCATAATTCGTTCCAGAGACATGCTTGTAATCCAAAGCACTCTTATATCAAAGCAAATTTCCCCATAAGGATTAATGGAAGTTCAGATGATCCTTTCCACAATCCAAAAACAGTTGTAGAAATACATGTAATACATAATGCTGTACTGTATAAAGTCAATGTGGAAACTGAATCATTGCTATCTGGTGGACCACTCCAACCCTTTTCTTTTTGGTGTGGCTTTAACAAGGAACTTATCCAATGACAGTTGCTTTTGCCTACTTTTGAGAATTCCATGGAGATAAGACTCTGTACAGTCCCTGCACTCAGATTAAGTACAATTAAGTACAATCCGGCAGCATCAGTCATTTTTTGCTTGTATATCAAAACGTTGCTTGCATATCAAGTCAAAACTTCACAAATATTTTTGCTTGTATTGCAAAGCGCTCTCAAACCAAGTTACTCAATCAGAGGTTTTTTTGTAGTTGAAGTTTTTTTCACACTCAAGCTGAGAAAGGCATATCCAATCATTGAGTACGGCTATTATAAACTGACTTGTCAGGAATGTTTGGAGACAATTCAGCATCTTCCCCAAAGCCCTCAAGTATATTTTTGTTAAGCAGCACAGCTACATATGCAGCATTCATTTTGGAAGTTTCAGACAAACTGTAGCCTTCAGCAAGCTAGTCATTTAGTTCAATGATTGCCTAACCATGATGATCTAGCCCTGATTTACAATGGCCGGGAAACAGCAGCAAAACTGTGTGACTTTACAAACCTGGATTGGATTGTTTTAAACCAATACGAAATCACAATCACAACACACACAAATGCTCACTCCCAGCTAAAGCAATTTCCTACTTTTATTTGGTCAGCAGGCGTCAGTCAGCCAATCAGGTGCACAGTTATACACCATTTGCCTGCCGTACCAAATCTAGCAGGAATTGCATAAATTAGGCCACATTCAGGTGGGAGGCTTTGGTTACAGGGACTAGGCAGATTTCCCACACGGTCCCCTCCCAAACCACTCACCTGTCAACCGCATCCTGGAAGCTGCAAAAAAGAAATTTAAAATCACAAACACTGGTCCGCACGACAGCCGGGGGCCCCAAACCACCATGCGATACCCAGAGGGAAGTGCAGGTGGGCCCTGGACCTCTCATCCCCAGGGAATTCACCCCCACTGCGTCTGAACTGAATGTACTGTTATACACCCTCTAGCAATTCCTGCTAGATTTGGTACGGCAGGCAAAGGGTGTATGACAGTACACCTGATTGGCTGACTGGCGCCTGCTGACCAAATAAAGGTAGGAAATTGCTTTAGCTGGGAGTTAGCATGTGTGTGTGTTTTGTAGCATTCAGTTCAGAGGCAGTGGGGATGAATTCCCTGCTGGCGAGAGGTCCAGGGCCCACCCGCACTTCCCTTTGGGTACCGCATGGTGGTTTGGGGCCCTGGCCAGTGAGAGAACCCGGGCCCCCGGCTGTCATGCGAACCATTGTTTGTGATTTTACAAATCACAATCGCCGAGCAGCACTGAGCAACTGCAATATTACAAGCACTCAATTTGTTCCTGAAACAATCGCTAAAGTTTGTTTTGGGCAATGGAAATCCAGTGTTTGTACATGGTTCAAGGAAAAAGGAAGTATTTGAGATTCTGCTGGAGAGACCTACAGATTTGTGTGTGTGTGTGTTTATGTATTATTCCAAGTGATAACTCTGTCGCCTACAAGAAACATCATACTCTGGACTTTATATCTCATGCAGGATATATCTACTAGTGTCACAATGAACCCATGTATGTGATATGGTCAACACAGTATCTGCTTCTCCCTCACAATATCAGCTGTCCTTTATTGCTCTATCCCCATCATATGCGGGAAAAACTCGTCCTGGATGATTGAACCGACTCTGGCTCAGACCTTGACTCTGTGATGGTAAAATACAATATAGAAGTCTTTTAACATCACTGTTTCCTTGCTATTGACATCACTGTTACCTTGCTTCTAGAACATGATGAGCGCTGCTTTCACATCTCTAAAAACCTGAAAAAGAGAGGAAAGCCGACTTCAACAACAATGTCATGAATGTCAGTCCCCAAAAGAGAAGAAATTCTTTAGTCCTTCACCTCAAAAACTACCAGATAATAATCAACAACAACAAAAGTCTACTTTGTATCACAGGAGGCCGCAAATGCACTCAATAAACTCACCTAACTACTCTACACAGCGGAAAATCTCTGCAAAGCACTGAGTCAAAAATTCATCTTCCCATCTCCAAACCATCTTTTATGAGGGGGCTGTAACTAGTCCAGAAAAGAAAAAAAGAAAAAAACGCAGGGGTACCAGGAGCCCTTATGGTGTATTATCTTCAGGTAAATGAAACAAAGGTAAGAGTAAATTATACTCACAAGTGTGGATTGCTATAAAGGCAACCACTCATACAGGCATGTAGGGAAGACCCGTCCCCACTCGGTCTTTATAATGGTTGGTCGCCGCTCCTTTGGAAAAAGGCTTCACTTCTGGTTAGTCGTGAAGGACCCCACGAGAGGGGTGGTAAAACGTCGTATTACGAGGAGGATAGGAGGCGCCCTTGTAATATGTTCAGTGTTCACTTTGTATAAAGAGACTCCACTTGGTAAAGAGTTCGGAAGTTTTATTAGCACTATAGACAACGCGTTTCGCGGCTTAAACCGCTTCCTCAGGTCAAGTACAGGTGCTTAGGTGAAGACAAGAATGCCTGGGCGCAGGTGTCCTACAGCGTGTGCCCGTGGCTGGGAGCGCGCTGCGCATGCATATGACGTCCTGTGCATGATGTATTGACGCCGTAGCGCACTGCTCCCGGCCACGGGCAGATCAGGGATATGTGAGAGTGCAAGCTAACTTTCATATTAACTCACAATTTATTTCTCCTTAACCCTCCTGGCGGTTTAAAACAATCCGCCAGGGGGCAGCAAAGTAGTGTTTTTTTAAAAAAAAATGTTTTTTCTTCATGTAGCGAGACAAAGTCTCGCTACATGATAGCCGCTGCTCAGCGGCATCCCCCCAGCCCCTCCGATCGCCGCCGGCGATCAGAGATCAGGAGATCCCGTTCAAAGAACGGGATCTCCTGGAGGGCTTCCCCCGTCGCCAAGGTGACGGGCGGGATGACGTCACCGACGTCATCGATGTCGTGACGTCAAAGGGGACTCCCATCCACCCCACAGCGCTGCCTGGCACTGATTGGCCAGGCAGCGCAAGGGGTCTGGCGGGCGGCCGCGGCGCGATGAATAGCAGCGGATCGGCGGGTAGCGGCGGCGATCGGATGCTACACGCAGCTAGCAAAGTGCTAGCTCCGTGTAGCAAAAAAAAAATTATGCAAATCGGCCCAGCGGGGCCTGAGCGGTGCCTCCCGGCGGCATAGCCCGTGCTCAGCACGGGCTTACCGCCAGGGAGGTTAAAGTGGATCCGAGATAAACTTTTACTTATTGCATAATTGTGTTCCTTTCATATAGTTTATAGGGCATTCCTCAAGCCAAATACTTTTTGTTTTGTTTTAATACTCTAATTCCCCATAAACGAAACAAGCCTCGCCCACAGCTTTTCACAGTGCCTTGCCATTGTAGCAAGGGCTTATGGGAGCTCAGTCTGGGCAGGAGGAGGAGGAGGTTCCTAGCCAGAGATTTCAGAGGCAGAGGGGAGGAGGAATGAGGAGAGGGAACTGAATTTGCACACAGGCAAGCTGATAGCATCTCCAGCCCTCAGCCTGTGACAATGTGACAAACAGAACATGGCTGCCCTCATTGTATCACAGGAATAAATAATCATAAAATTTTGAAGCTGTTTGCAGCTAGATATGCTGTGTAAACTCTCTCTATATATAGACAAGTTACTTGGTATAGTTAGTTTTTCATCTCTTTAAATGACTGATTGATCTCTCCATATCCAACCTACAGTACATGATTTGCCTCTCCTCAAGTGATTTATCTGATGAATTATTTCTCCCCCATTTGTTTACCTCATAAATTAGCTCTCCTTGCAGTTAAGGTGAAAAAAAAAACTAAGCTTTGTGAATTACGCTCATGGTGCGAATTGCTGAAAGGTTTGTGAGATAACTCACAATTTCCAGTCACTTGCAGCACCAGTACTGAATTAGTTTTGTAATAAATCCAGAATTGCTTTCATTTAGCACAACATTTGCACTAGAGCTGCTGCATAGAACTGCTATTTGCTATTTCCATAGCTTCTTTGATATGGCATAAGTGAGAGTTGGAAGTGTTTGACACCTAAGTAAGCAACTTTAAAAATAATACTTTCCAGGTTTGCTAAATCACACAACCTCTCCAACCTTCATAAATCAGTAACAAACTAAATCTTTATAAAATCTGACAACCACTCTGTAGGACCTAAACCCAATGTAGAGCTAATATCATAGTCTAATTGCAAGGATATTTGTAAGGAGGAAATTACAAACCTTATTCTCCTAAATCTCCACCATTGTTATGGTCTGACTAGCTGTGGGCCAACCTTGAGATATAAAGGACTAGGGGCTTGATTCGCTAAACCGTGATAAGTCATATCACAGCTGTTTTCACGCACATTTTCGCATTTGCGTGTGATCGCAAATTTGCATGCACAATTGCATGTTTTCGCGCGCAAATATGAATTTTCATGTGAAAACTATATTGTTTGCGTGCAAAAACGCAAATTCGTGATCGCGCGCAAATGCAAAAATGCACGCAAAAACGGCTGTGATATGCCTTATCACGGTTTAGTGAATCCAGCCCTAGATCTCTGATAGGCATCTGAGTGTTTGCTACCAAGTAGTCTCAGGTCATGATCCCCAAGATAAAATATGTAAGCTGGTAGGCAACCCGCATTTTTTTTTACTAGACCAGCATTGGAAAGGTTACACACAGAGTGTAATGGATGGCGGAGACAACGCCGCGCGGTCTGGCAGCGGGGCGGCTGTCTCCGCGTTCAGACCGGCGGTTTCCGCGCAGCAGCATGCGTCCGGTTTGTCGGAGCCTAGTAGTGCACACAGATGGAGAGCTACGCGTGCGCGCACCAGGCGACAGGACATTTATACTAGCAAAAGGGGAATTGTGATACATTGCGGAAAAGCCGCCGCGCGGACTGACAGCAAGGCGTCTGATCCCGCGTCCAGCTCGGCGGTTTGCACGCAGCAGCGTGCGTCTGATGTAGCTGGGTCTGTTAGTGCACACAGGTTGAGAAATACGCGCGCGCACGCTGAGAGGCAGAACCTTTATGGCAAACGAGGAGGGATCAGCTGACCAGGTTGGTCAGCTGATCGCAGAGCAAGTGGCCATTGGCTGATCAGCGGTGGGTGGCGCCCGGGAGCGCCGCTCTATATATAGTTATTGCTGGTCAGTCTCAAGTTGACTGCCGTTGCGAACACTTACGTGAAAGCACTCAGACCATAGTCAGATCCCACAGTGTGTTAGAACCAGGAGGACCTGGGAATTCACACTGAGCTAGATTACTTCTGTATTATTATTGTGTTATACTTCAGACTAGTTCCAGGGTGTTGAGACCACGGACCTCACACCCAAGACTAGGGATACTGTGTTATCATTGTGTTATACTTCAGACTAGTTCCAGGGTGTTGAGACCACGGACCTCACACCCAAGACTAGGGATACTGTGTTATCATTGTGTTATACTTCAGACTAGTTCCAGGGTGTTGAGACCACGGACCTCACATCCAAGACTAGGCATTGTTTGATATCTGTTATGACCTATTGCATTCCTGACTATCCCTCCGCTTTCTGATTTGGTACCTACGCATATCTGATTACCTGTTGCCAACCCTGCCTGACTCTGGTTACCGAATCAGCCTTCTGTCTTTGTACTTTATCTGCCCGTGTGTTGCTGACCTGGCTTGGCCGACCTTGAGAGCTATCCCTCTCCATTGAGAGATTAGTCTCCAGACCTGTTTGTGACGCCAACCTTCCAGGTGTCAATCAGCCACAGGGCCTTCCTGCTATTCAGCCTGGGGCTCCACCACTTTAGATGTCTCAGGCTGCTGAAAGGTCTTTGTACTTTCCAGAGGGAGGTATTTCCCATACTGCCAAGGACCACCTGCTCCTCGGGTGGTCTCACTCAAAATCATTACTGTTGCACCAAACACTCACACTATATAGGTGTCTAGAGGTTAGTTATACTTGTATTATTGGTGATTCTGCAGATCATCAATAATCAGGTATATATCTGTATTCTTGGTGATACTGCAGATCACCAATAATCATATTCTCTCTGTGTGCTGACACCCATCGTTACACAGAGCTTTAAAGTTCCGTGGAGAGAAATGCTGCCGCATCTGAAGTTTAGATAGATACATTTAAGTAAACACAATGTAACAAGTGGTGAATTTGACACACTCTGACTGAGCAGGAGCTGGAGGACAGCCAGAGAGTGTGTAACATTCCTCACTTGTTATATTGTGTTTCTATATTTGTGTTTCTAAACTTCGGATGCGGCAGCATTTCTCTCCACGGAACTTTAAAGCTCTGTGTGTAACCCTTCCAATACTGGCCTAGTAAAAAAAAAATGCTGGTTGCATATAATATGCTGTAAATAATGTTTTAGAGCAAAGTTGAAATGCAGATGCAGGGTTATATTCCGCTTTAAGGTTGGACAGACTGTGTTAAAACACAATGGGACTAACCAAGTTGAGTACAGTGTTAAGAATTATGTCCTGACACTTTCTGCCTGCTGGTGGCAGTATTGATCCCAACTGTCCTGGACTTCCTCTGTTCACCAGCAGGTGACTCTCCAGTCTGGAGAATCTCTTGAACTTTCCTAGCCTGTCTGTAGATGGTGTGCTGGGCTGGCTCATTGGTCTTATCATGCAGCAGGTGTGATCTCTCCATTTAATAGATCGGCAAGAACTCAACAGTGCCAGAACTTTGTATGCTGTTAGCTCTATGATTCTCGGGGCTCCAGATTCCAGACCTGCCCTTGTACCTGATAATCTGTTACTGAGCCTTGCATTCCATCTTGACCTTGCTCTTTGCCTGCTTCCTTCTGCACTGCACCTGGGTTATATCCAGTGTATATATTTAGTTTGCTAGTTTGGCAAGGTCACTGGGGTTTTGTGTGCACACTGTATTGTCTTGTTTTGAGGTTTCCTTGTATGCACATTGTGTATAGAGGGATTGCACTGCTGTTTTGTGGTGTCTTTACAGGCGCATGCTTTGTTGTAATAAACATAAGTCCACAATATGGTTTCAGTCTCAGTGTCTGCGGCAAGACATGATCATCTGCTGGTTCTCTGTCCAGTTTTATAACAGACAGACTGGGGGAATCAGCACAATGGGAATCAGGCCAAGGCCAGAACAAGCCATTTTGAAGAACAACAGGTATCAGTCTAAAGTTGGTCCATGAAGAGTCAAACAGGATTTATGAGAAAGCTGATGAAGGAGTGAAGTTGGAGCAAGAAACACACTGATGATGTATGAGCGTAAAGCATTATGTAACTTCTAGACATAGATTGCAATGAATTTCCTTAAGGTTGGTGATGTTGAGTGCCCCCCTAAGACACAGCTCCCTGCAGAGGTGGGCAGCATGGTGGCATAGTGGTTAGCGCTCTTGCCATGCAGCACTGGATTCCCGATTTGAATCCCAGCCAGGGCAACATCTGCATGGAGTTTGTATGTTTTCCCTGTGTCTGCGTGGGTTTCCTCAGTGCACTCTGGTTTCCTCTCACATCCCAAAAACATGCAGATAATTTTACTGGCTTCCCCCTAAATTGGTCCTAGACTATGATACATGATACATACAATGGGATGCAAAAGTTTGGGCAACCTTGTTAATTTTCATGATTTTCCGGTATAAATTGTTGGTTGTTAGGATAAAAAAATGTGAGTTAAATATATCATATAGGAGACACACACAGTGATATTTGAGAAATAAAATGAAGTTTATTGGGTGTACAGAAAGTGCGCAATAATTGTTTAAATAACATTAGGCAGGTGCATACATTTTGGCACTGTTGTCATTTTATTGATTCAAAAACCTTTGGAACTAATTATTGGAGCTCAAATTGGCGTGGTAAACTCAGTGACACCCTGACCTACATACACAGGTGAATCCAATTATAAGAAAGAGTATTTAAGAGTAGTTAAGGGGTTTAATTGTAAGTTTCCCTCCTCTTTTAAATGTCTCTGAAGAGCAGCAACATGAGGGTCTCAAAACAACTCTCAAATGACCTGAAGACAAAGATTGTTCACCATCATGGTTTACGGGAAGGATACAGAAAGGTTTCTCAGAGATTTCAGCTGTCTGTTTCCATAGTTAGGAACATATTGAGGAAATGGGAGACCACAGGCTCAGTTCAAGTTAAGGCTCAAAGTGGCAGACCAAGAAAAATCTCAGATACGCTTGCTGCAGATGGAGTCACTGTGCATCGTTCAACCATTCGGCGCACTTTACACAAGGAGATGCTGTATGCGAGAGTGATGCAGAGGAAGCCTTTTCTCCTCCCACAGCACAAACAGAGCCGCTTGTGGTATGCTAAAGCACATTTGGACAAGCCAGCTTCATTTTGAAATAAGGTGGTGTGTGTGGGCTGATGAAACTAAATTTGAGTTAGTTGGGCATAACAAGGGGCGTTATGCCTGGAGTAAAAACAACACAGCATTTCTAGAAAAACACCTGCTACCTACAGTAAAATATGGTGGTGGTTCCATCATGCTGTGGGGCTGTGTGGCCAGTGCAGGGACTGGGAATCTTGTCAAAGTTGAGGGACGCATGGATTCCACTCAGTATCAGCAGATTCTGGAGACCAATGTCCAGGAATCAGTGGCAAAGCTGAAGCTGCGCCGGGGCTGGATCTGCCAACAAGATAACAACCCTAAACACTGCTCAAAATCCAGTAAGGCATTCATGCATTCATGCACAACGTTCTGGAATGGCCATCTCAGTCCCCAGACCTGAATATAATTGAAAATCTGACGTGTGCGTTAAAGGGAACCTAAACTGAGAAGGATATGTATTTTTCCTTTTAAAATAATACCAGTTGCCTGACTCTCCTGCTGATCCTGTGTCTCTAATACTTTTAGCCACAGCCCCTCAACAAGCATGCAGATCAGGTGCTCTGACTGGAGTCAGTCTGGATTACTGCATGCTTGTTTCAGCTGTGTGATTCAGCCACTACTGCTGCCAAAGAGATCTGCAGGGGTGCCGGGCAACTTGTATTATTTAACCACTTGCCGACCGCCCACAGCCGATGGGCGGCGGCAAAGTGGACGCCAAAAGGACCGCAATACGCCCAAGGGCGTTGCGTCCTTTCGGCATGCCGGGGGAGCGATCGCGTCATTGATGACGCGCGCTTCCCCCTGCAACTGGCTCCGCCCACCCGCGACGACAACCCGCTGGCCGTTCGGAAGCGCCGGCGGGTTGTTAACCCCGCGATCGCTGCTACAAAGTGTATAATACACTTTGTAATGTATACAAATTGTATTATACAGGCTGCCTCCTGCCCTGGTGGTCCCAGTGTCCGAGGGACCACCAGGGCAGGCTGCAGCCACCCTAGTCTGCACCTAAACACACTGATCTGCCCCCCCCCGCCCCCTGATCGCCCACAGCACCCCTCAGACCCCCCCCTGCCCACCCCCCAGACCACTGTTCGCACCCAATCACCCCCCTAATAACCCACCAATCACTCCCTGTCACTATCTGTCAACGCTATTTTTTAAAAAATTCCCTAAACTGCCTTGGGGACTCCTGATCACCCCCCCCCCACCCCTCAGATTCTCCCCAGACCCTCCCCCCCCCCCGACTTCCCCCCTCCGTGTACTGTATGCATCTATCCCCCCTGATCACCTGTCAATCACCTGTCAATCACCCGTCAATCACCCATCAATCACCCATCAATCACCCCCTGTCACTGCCACCCATCAATCAGCTCCTAACCTGCCCCTTACGGGCAATCTGATCACCCACCCACACTATTAGATCACCCGCAAACCCACCGTCAAATCACCTCCCAAGTGTATTGTTTACATCTGTTCTCTACTCTAAACACCCACTAATTACCCATCAATCACCCATCAATCACCCCCTATCACCACCTGTCACTGTTACCTATCAGATCAGACCCTAATCTGCCCCTTGCGGGCACCCAATCACCCGCCTACACGCTCAGATTGCCCTCAGACCCCCCCTTATCAATTCGCCAGTGCATTAATTACATCTGTTTTTCCCTGTAATAACCCACTGATCACCTGTCAATCACCTGCCAATCACCTGCCAATCACATATCACCCATCAATCACCCCCTGTCGCTGCCACCCATCAATCAGCCCCTAACCTGCCCCTTGCGGGCAATCTGATCACCCACCCATTAGATTGCCCGCAAACCCACCGTCAGATCACCTTCCAAGTGCATTGCATCTGTTCTCTCCTCTAAACACCCACTAATTACCCATCAATCACCCCCTGTCACCACCTGTCACTGCTACCCATCAGATTAGACCCCTATGTGCCCCTAGGGCACCCAATCACCCGCCCACACCCTCAGACCCCAGCCCTGATCACCTCGCCAGTGCATTGCTTGCATCTATTCCCCCCACTAATCACACCTTGAGACACCCATCAATCACCTTCTGTCACCACCTGTCACCCCCTAGCACACCTACCCATCAGATCAGGCCCTAATTTGCTCCGTGTGGGCTCCTGATCACTCGGCCAAACCCTCAGACCCCCTTCCGATCCCCTCCCCAGTGCATTGATTGCATCTATTTTCCCCTTTAACCACCCCCTGAGACACCCATCAATCGCCTCCTGTCACCCCCCTAGCACTCCTATCCATCAGATCAGGCCCAATACAACCTGTCATCTAAAAGGCCACCCTGCTTATGACCGGTTCCACAAAATTTGCCCCCTCATAGACCACCAGTCATCAAAATTTGCAGATGCTTATACCCCTGAACAGTCATTTTGAGACATTTGGTTTCCAGACTACTCACGGTTTTGGGCCTGTAAAATGCCAGGCAGTATAGGAACCCCACAAGTGACCCATTTTGAGAAAAAAGACACCCCAAGGTATTCTGTTAGATGTATGACGAGTTCATAGAAGATTTTATTTTTTGTCAAAAGTTAGCGGAACTTAATTTTTATAGTTTTTTCACAAAGTGTCATTTTCACTAACTTGTGACAAAAAATAAAATCTTCTATGAACTCACCATACACCTAACGGAATACCTTGGGGTGTCTTCTTTCTAAAATGGGGTCACTTGTGGGGTTCCTATACTGCCCTGGCATTAGAGTTGGGCCGAACAGTTCGCCTGCGAACGGTTCCATGCGAACTTCAGTGGTTCGCGTTCGCGTCCCGCAGGCGAACTTTTGCGGAAGTTCGGTTCGCCCCATAATGCACCATGAGGGTCAACTTTGACCCTCTACATCACAGTCAGCAGGCCCAGTGTAGCCAATTAGGCTACACTAGCCCCTGGAGCCACCCCCCCCCCCCCCCCCCCAATACAAGGCAGGCAGCGGCGGCCATTACGCTCACTCGTGTGCCTGCATTAGTGAGAGTAGGGCGAGCTGCTGCAGACTGTCTCTCAGGGAAAGATTAGTTAGGCTTAGCTTGTTCCTGGCTGCATACCTGTTCTGTTCAGTACCTGCATACCTGTTCAGTGAACCTGCCACTGCATACCTGTTCTGTGAACCCACCACTGCATACCTGTTCTGTGAACCCACCACTGCATACCTGTACTGTGAACTCACCACTGCATACCTGTTCAGTGAACCCGCCACTGCATACCTGTTCTGTGAACCCACCACTGCATACCTGTTCTGTGAACCTGCCACTGCATACCTGTTCAGTGAACCTGCCACTGCATACCTGTTCAGTGAACCTGCCACTGCATACCTGTTCTGTGAACCCACCACTGCATACCTGTTCTGTGAACCCACCACTGCATACCTGTACTGTGAACTCACCACTGCATACCTGTTCAGTGAACCTACCACTGCATACCTGTTCAGTGAATCCACCACTGCATACCTGTTCAGTGAACCCACCACTGCATACCTATTCTGTGAACCTGCCACTGCATACCTGTTCTGTGAACCTGCCACTGTATACCTGTTCTGTTCAGTGAACCTGCCACTGCATACCTGTTCTGTTCAGTGAACCCGCCACTGCATACCTGTTCTCGCCATGGTGCGCACCAGTCCAGCACGGCCATCACTACACAAACAGCTGTTTGCGGTGCGTTACACGGTGAGTTTGGTGTGTCAGTGTGAAGCAGTACCTTAATTACACTACCTGATTGATGTATACACATGCAAGATGTTTTAAAGCACTTTAGGCCTGTCATTTAGCATTCAATGTGATTTCTGCCCTTAAAACGCTGCTTTGCGTCAAATCCAGATTTTTCCCGGGGACTTTTGGCATGTATCCCACTCCTCCACCTCGGGGTCCAGGTGTTAGACCCCTTGAAACATCTTTTCCATCACTTTTGTGGCCAGCATAATTTTTT
Organism: Hyperolius riggenbachi; assembly: GCF_040937935.1. Lineage (NCBI taxonomy): Eukaryota > Metazoa > Chordata > Amphibia > Anura > Hyperoliidae > Hyperolius > Hyperolius riggenbachi. Next base: position 499,661,724 of record NC_090649.1, read on the forward strand.
TTTAAAGTTCGCATCCCCATTGAAGTCTATGGCGGTTCGCGAACTTTTACGCGAACCGAACCTTCCGCGGAAGTTCGCGAACCCGGTTCGCGAACCTAAAATCGGAGGTTCGGCCCCACTCTACCTGGCATTTTAGGGGCCCTAAACCGTGAGGAGTAGTCTAGAAAACAAATGCCTCAAAATGACCTGTGAATAGGATGTTGGGCCCCTTAGCGCAGTTAGGCTGCAAAAAAGTGTCACACATGTCATATCACCGTACTCAGGAGAAGTAGTATAATGTGTTTTGTGGTGTATTTTTACACATACCCATGCTTAGTGGGAGAAATATCTCTGTAAATGGACAATTGTGTGTAAAAAAAATTAAAAAAATTGTCATTTACAGAGATATTTCTCCCACCCAGCATGGGTATGTGTAAAAATACACCTCAAAACACATTATACTACTTCTCCTGAGTACAGCGGTACCACATGTGTGGCACTTTTTTGCACCCTAAGTGCGCTAAGGGGCCCAAAGTCCAATGACCTTTAGGATTTCACAGGTCATTTTGCGACATTTGGTTTCAAGACTACTCCTCACGGTTTAGGGCCCCTAAAATGCCAGGGCAGTATAGGAACCCCACAAATGACCCCATTTTAGAAAGACGACACCCCAAGGTATTCCGTTAGGAGTATGGTGAGTTCATAGAAGATTTTATTTTTTGTCACAAGTTAGCGGAAAATGACACTTTGTGAAAAAAGACAATTAAAATCAATTTCCGCTAACTTGTGACAAAAAATAAAATCTTCTATGAACTCACCATACTCCTAACGGAATACCTTGTGGTGTCTTCATTCTAAAATAGGGTCATTTGTGGGGTTCCTATTCTGCCCTGGCATTTTAGGGACCCTAAACTGTGAGGAGTAGTCTTGAAACCAAATGTCGCAAAATGACCTGTGAAATCCTAAAGGTACTCATTGAACTTTGGGCCCCTTAGCGCACTTAGGGTGTAAAAACGTGCCACACATGTGGTATCGCCGTACTCAGGAGAAGTAGTATAATGTGTATTGGGTTGTATTTTTACACATACCCATGCTTAGTGGGAGAAATATCTCTGTAAATGGACAATTGTGTGTAAAAAAAAAAATCAAAAAATGTTCATTTACAGAGATATTTCTCCCACCCAGCATGGGTATGTGTAAAAATACACCCCAAAACACATTATACTACTTCTCCTGAGTACGGCAATACCACATGTGTGGCACTTTTTTGCAGCCTAACTGCGCTAATGGGCCCAAAGTTCAATGAGCACCTTTAGGCTTTACAGGGGTGCTTACAATTAGGCACCCCCCAAAATGCCAGGACAGTAAACACACCCCACAAATGACCCCATTTTGGAAAGTAGACCCTTCAAGGTATTCAGAGAGGAGCATAGTGAGTCCATGGCAGATTTCATTTTTTTTTTGTCGCAAGTTAGAAGAGATGGAAACTTTTTTCCATTTTTTTGTCACAAAGTGTGATTTTCCGCTAACTTGTGACAAAAAATAAAATCTTCTATGAACTTATCATGCCTCTCAGTGCATACTTTGGGATGTCTTCTTTCCAAAATGGGGTAATTTGGGGGGTATTTATACTATCCTGGAATTTTAGCACCTCATGAAACATGACAGAAGGTCAGAAAAGTCAGAGATGCTCCAAAATGGGAAAATTCACTTTTGGCACCATAGTTTGTAAACGCTATAACTTTTACCTAATCCAATAAATATACACTGAATGTTTTTTTTTTTTTTATCAAAGACATGTAGCAGAATAACTTTCGTGCTCAAATGTATAGGAAATTTTACTTTATTTGAAAAATGTCAGCACAGAAAGTTAAAAAAGTCATTTTTTTGACAAAATACGTGTCTTTTTTGATGAATATAATAAAAACTAAAACTCGCAGCAGCAATCAAATAGCACCAAAAGAAAGCTGTATTAGTGACAAGAAAAGGAGGTAAAAATCATTTAGGTGGTAGGTTGTATGACCGAGCAATAAACCGTGAAAGCTGCAGTGGTCTGAATGGAGAAAAAGGCTCTGGTCCTTAAGGGGTAGAAAGACTGTGGTCCTCAAGTGGTTAAAAGGAAACATCCATATCCCTCTCAGTTAAGGTTCCCTTTAGAGAGAGCTGTCCATGCTCGGAAGCCATCAAACCTGAATGAACTAGAGATGTTTTGTAAAGAGGAATGGTCCAAAATACCTTCAACCAGACGCCAGATTCTCATTGGAACCTACAGGAAGCATTTAGAGGCTGTAATTTCTGTAAAAGGAGGATCTACTAAATATTTATTTCATTTCTTTTTTGTGGTGCCCAAATTTATGCACCTGCCTAATTTTGTTTAACCACTTTGCATCCAGACCTTGTTTTCCCCTTATTGACCAGAGCAGTTTTGACGATTTAGCTATGTCCCCATTCAATCAGCAATAACTTTATCCCTGCTTATGACACCTAAATGATATATATCTTGTTTTTTTCACCACCAATTAGGCTTTTTTGAGGTTAGATTTGTTTTCAGTAATTACTTCATTTTCTATGCATTTTAAAGGGAAAAACAAGGGAAAAAAATGAAAAAACGCACTTTTTCTCCAATTCCATCCCCTATAGTTTTAAAATAAACACTGGTACTGTGCATAAAACCCACACATTTTATCTGCCTATGTTTCCTGGTTATCACGACATTTAAATTATGTCCCTAGTATAATGTATGCTGACTTTATTTTACTTGGAAATAAAGGTGTATTTTTTCAATTTTGTGTTTTTGGTTTTCTCATTGTACTCTTTCAGTAATTACAAGCTCTTATTTGCAAATATCACAGTAACATACCCACATGACATACATATTTAACAAGCTGAGTCTCTAAGGTAACTTTTTATGTATTCTGTTTTTAATTCTGTCTTTTTGGGTTTTTTTTTACAAGTGTTTCATTTTGGTGCAGAGTATAGGAAAATAACACTTTTATTACTTTTCATTCAGTTTGCTGCTAAAAAAAAATAATATGACAGAGGACTAAACTCACAAACCTCACAAATTCTATACTCTCGCTTGTCATGTTTAAAATGATACCCCATACACATAATCAGATAGCTTTTTGGGCACACAGCACACTGTTAACCACATGTAGCACCAATGGATTTTTCAAGGCTATTTTTTGAACCAAAAGTAATACAGTCATTCTTTCTTAGCAAAGCCCATGAAGCGTCTGAGCAATGAAGAAAAGCCATAAATGTCACCATTCTGAAAACTAGAGACCCCGGCCTACTCAGATATATATATATATTGTAACATTTGGACTTATACGGTTTTGCTGAAATTGCACCAAAACTTTGAAAATGTGTTTTTTTTACAGTTTTTTTCATTTTGGCTCCCCCAAAAAATCATATGACAGACGCCTCAACTCCCAAACCCCACAAATTCTATTCTCTCACTTGTCACGGTTAAAATGACACCCTATACACATAATCAGATAGCTTTTTGGGCACACAGCACACTGTTAACCACATGTAGCACCAATGGATTTTTCAAGGCTATTTTTTGAACCAAAAGTAATACAGTCATTCTTTCTTAGCAAAGCCCATGAAGCGTCTGAGCAATCAAGAAAACCCATAAATGTCACCATTCTGAAAACTAGAGACCCCGGCCTACTCAGATATATATATTTTGTAACATTTGGACTTACGTAGTTTTGCTGAAATTGCACCATAATTTGAAAATGGTATTTTTGTACAATTTTTTATAATTTGTCACTAAAAATAATTTGCATGACATAGGCCTCAGCCCTAAAGCACCTCAAATTATATTCTCTTGCTTGTTACGGTTAAAATGATATATCATATACATAATCTGATCGTTTTTTTGGTACACAGCAGACTGTAAACCTCAATTAGCACAAATGGCTAATTGACAGATTGTACAGGCAAGCTCTCATACTACATGCGAGTACAGCAAAGTCTCTTAACAAAAACACAAACACAGTGGTACTCACCATTGTAGAAACTGTAGAATTCTGGAAGCTAGAGGTTGGTTAGCAGCCATTACAGAGGTCAGCTGATGTTTGGCAGCCATGCCAGGGGTCAGAGAGTGTTCAGCAGCCATATCAGGGGTCAAAAGCCAGAGAATCATCGTCAGCCAGGCCAGGGGTCAAAAGCCAGAGAATCTTCGTCAGCCAGGCCAGGGGTCAAAAGCCAGAGAATCATCGTCGGCCAGGCCAGGGGTCAAAAGCCAGAGAATCTATGTCAGCCAGGCCAGGGTTCAAAAGCCAGAGAATCTTCGTCAGCCAGGCCAGGGGTCAAAAGCCAGAGAATCTTCGTCAGCCAGTCCACAAATCAAAAGCCGGAGAGTCTTAGTCAGCCAGGCCAGGGGTCAGGAGCCAGAGTATCGTCGTCAACCAGGCCAGGGGTCAGGAGCCAGAGAATCGTTGTCAGCCAGGCCAGGGGTCAGGAGCCAGAGAATCGTTGTCAGCCAGGCCAGGGGTCAGGAGCCAGAGAATCGTTGTCAGCCAGGCCAGGGGTCAGGAGCCACAGAATCATTGTCAGCCAGGCCAGGGGTCAGGAGCCAGAGAATCTATGTCAGCCAGGCCAGGGGTCAGGAGCCAGATTGTCAAAAGTATCAAGTTTGCACAGTTCATTTGAAAGATGAAAAATGAAATAATCTAATACTTATGGAGTGTGTGGTACACTTCAAAGCAGTCTTTAAGGCACAGGGCAGGTTTGGATGCACATTGTGGACAATAATATCTGGAATCTCTTCTCATGTGATGTTTGCTACAAATTTTACATCTTCTTTGAGGATACGGTTTGGATGGAGTAGGGGGGATTGGCGCAGGAAAATGCTTGTCACGAAGTCGTGCAACGTCCTCACAATCTTGGTCTGTGGTTTTGGCTTTATATCCAGATTCGAAAATCAGTGAAGTTATTATTTGTTCTTGGAACTTGAGATAGGAGTCCCCATGGCCTGATTTTTTGAAGATAACATAGGAATTATACATGGCCATTTGCAGGAGGTAAATTCCTACTTTTTTTGTACCAGGCCCTGGTCTTTCTTAGGATCAAATATGGTGCCATCATTTGGTCTGAAAAGTCAACAGCACCCATGTATTGACTGTATTCTGCGATGGCCACTGGCTTTTGGATTTGCTGTCTTCGACTTTGACATGTCATGGTAGCCTCCGTGTGGATGGTTGATAGCATCAGGACATCCCTTTTGTCCTTGTATTTTAAAGAGAGAAGCTCATTGCTTCGGAGACTGCAGGATTCCCCCCTTTTTAATTTTTTGTTTAGGACCTGTGAATGTGATGGCAGACCTTTTCGATTTAGCCTCACAGTGCCACAGGCCATAGTCTGTGCGGTATAAAGAAACTTAAAAAGTGGAACACCACTGTAAAAATTGTCCACATACAGGTGGTACCCTTTATGTAAAAGGGGATTAACCAGGTCCACAACTATTTTTCCGCTAGTACCCATGTCTGGCGGGCACCCAGCATGCTCCAACGAGCTATCTTTTCCCTCATATACCCGAAAGGAATAAGTGTATCCAGTGCCACTTTCACATAATTTGTACAGTTTAACCCCGTACCTGGCCCGCTTACTGGGAATATACTGCTTCATGGCGAGCCTGCCGTGAAAGGGCACAAGGGACTCATCCACTACAATTTCTCGGCCGGGCATATAAACTTCAGGCAATTTTTGGTTGAGGTGGTTCAGAAGAGGTCTTAGTTTGAAAAGACGATCAAAGGATGGGTCACTGCGGTTAACGGCGTTTGCATTATTATTGAAATGCAGAAACCTCATCAGCTGTTCATAACGACCTCGGGTCATTGTTGCCTGATAGATGGGCATAGAGTGAATCGAGTCTTTACACCAGTACAGCCGTAGTTGTGGTTTGTGTGTTAGGCCCATATTGAAAGTGAGTCCGAGGAAAACTTTAAGCTCGGGTACTGTTGTTGGTTTCCATTTAAATGTGTAGTAAGCAGTGGGGTTGGCAGCTGAAAATTGTTCAGCATAAATATTAGTCTGGTCAACAATATCTTGCAAGAAGGATTCTGTTAAAAACAGTTGAAAATAGTCTAGTGGCTATTTTCCTCTCACAACTTTCTTAGCCGGTGGCCCTGCGTATTCAGAACTGGAGTCACTGCCTGTTAGCGACTCATTGTCAGGGAGCCAGTCAGTGCCCGATTCCTCTCCACTTTCCTCTTCACTAGTACTGCTGGTTTGGAGAATGGCCAGTGCCTCCTCTACTGTACAGTGCCTCTTCGCCATTTTTAGTGGTAGGTAGGAAAGTACAAAAAGTTTTTTTTTGTTTGGTTTTTTTTTGGGGGGGGGGGGGGGGATTTAAAAAATTGTGGAGGAAAAGATGACTGACTCTGGGAGTTATGGGGTTAATTGGTATAGGGTATGGAAATCTTTGCAAATACACTGCAGCAGCTCTCCTGTCACCTCAGTCACCTCAGAAGACAGAATGACAGGCTTCTGAGGTAACTGAGCACTTGAAGATACTTTGTAAATATTTTTGTTACTTTTATGAGAATGATTACTGCCATTGGCTGCAGCAGCAATCAATCTTATAAGAGGCAATCTGATTGGCAATTCATACTTGGGACAGTAGGTGGGGCTGCATCACACAGAATGTTCACTGTGATTGGTCACAACAGTGATCATTCATATTTACTATGCTTTGATTGGTTCTGGGAGGAGATTCTCCCAGTAACCAATTCAAGGGGAGGCCTGGAGGAGAAGCACTTGTGCACACTATGGCACAACACAGGAGCCAGGATGGGGCAGATCAGCAGGTACAGGGGCATGATCGATCACTGCAGCAGTGATCGATCAAACTTTATTACATGGGGACAAGACAGAGTGACAGGTGAGCATGGGAGCGCGCGTGCACGCGCCTGATCGCGTCTGTGCACGCCTGTGCACTCCTATTGAAGCCAGGCAATGTTTACTTTTGATCGATCACTGCTTTTGGCTGTAGCAGTGATCGATCACCAAGGGGGGATACTTTGTATACAGGGAACAATGTTCCCACACCAGCGGCAGCGTGCGCGCGCACGGGCACCCACGGGCACGCGCGGGGGCGCGCCCGATCGCTCGCAGCAGCGCAGCAGTCTATTTTTACTATGATTGATCACTGCTTCTGGCTGCAGCGGTGATCAATCATGAAGGGGGGCACTCTGAATGGTCTTGGGAGCTTCAGCTCCCAACAACCATTCATTCTAGATACATAGGGAAGTGGGGGAATACTTTAGATCGTGCACAGCCTGTGCACAAGGCATTGTTTAGATCCTAATGAATGAACACTGCTATTCGCTACAGCAGTGTTCATTCATTTCTCGGGAGTGGTCTAATTGTCTCAGGGAAAGCTTTTTCCCTTGGACCAATTAGTGATGAATAGTAAATGCAGGGGGGCGTGCCTGATCACTCCCAGCAGCAGTTTTAAGTAGGAACGTTTATCTACGTGGCTGTGGCTTGGGGGAAGCCACAGCTGACGTAGATATACTGTAGTAAAGGGGAAAGTGGTTAAACAATTATTGCACACTTTCTGTAAATTCAATAGACTTCATTTCACTTCTCAAATATCACTGTGTGTGTCTCCTATATGATATATTTAACCGACATTTTTTATCGTAACAACCAACGATTTATACAGGAAAATCATGACGATTAACAACGTTGCCCAAACTTTCACATCCCACTGTACATAGTCATATGATTGTGGCAGGGATTAGATTGTGAACCCCTCTGAGGGACAGTTAGTGACATTATTTTCTGTACAGCGCTTCAGAAGATGTTGGTGCTATATACATACTAAAAATAATAATAATAATCGCACAGATGGCCAACCATGGGCACAAAGATGTTGTCTGTACAGGACTGTGTGCACACCCATAATGGCTTGGGACACTGTGTGGTCACACGTTCCTATTTGCAACCTGTACTCAGTCCAAACACAGCTCTTGTTATAATGCAATACTGATTCTGCAGAATCACTGCGATTTCGGCAAAACGTTCAAAACACTAGCGCTTTCAAAAGCGCTAATGTAATAAAACCCAATGGGCCCGTTCTGACTTGGGCGATTTGCGATAATGGCTGTAAATCGCCCAAAATCGTGCAACGCAAACGTGTCGCCTGCACCATTTTCAGGCGATTTGCCGGCAATCACGTTTCAGTGCTATAAAAGCGCTAAATGCGATCACGGAGAAATCTCTACACTGTCCAGTGATTTTTCCACGTGAAATCACGGAAAAAACACTCCCGCAAAACCTCGGCAAAAATCGCTGGTGTTTTGCAAACGCAAGTGTGAATGGGCCTAAAATTGGGTTTGTAAACTCAAATTAGTCTTACCTCTCCTTAAAAATTGAAGTGTGGGGTTTTGTGACATACCTTACCGAGAGCTTTTGGGGTGCATAGTCTGGATGTGAAAGTCCAAAGATTGGTTAGCACACCATTTGCAAGTTAAAGGTTATTTATTCTTCTGTGCATTTGTCAAATACCTAATCATATTTATGAAATGGGATTTGGTGTTTGACAAATGCAATGAAGAATAAATAACCTTTAACGAGGGATAATCAAAAAGATGCAAATTCTTTCGAGTTTATTCAAATTTTGTTATGCAAATATAGGCAGCTTGAAAATGGAGCAATCATTTAAATCCTGGGTTTAATTGATTGGTCTATTTTCCAACTGCCTATATTTGCATTAAAAGGTGCATACATTTGCATCAACTCGGAAACATTTGCATATTACTGATCATCCCTATAATATTAACTTGCAAATGGGGCTTGATTCACTATGCGGTGCTAACCTACTTAGCACGTCTTAAGTCTTTAGACGCGCTAACCAGGGTGCTAAGTAGGTTAGCACCGGTTTTCTCAATCAGATCGTGCGCTAAGTACCGCGCGCAATAAAGTCCTATGCGCGCGCTAAGTCCCATAGGCTTTAATGGGCACTTCGCGCAGAGCGCCCTGCGCTCTGGGCAGTACATGCATAAAGTTTTGTGCGCGAAAAGCTTGTTTAGACGTGCTAAGGGGGTTTTCACAGGCGTGCTAACAGTTAGCACCGCTTTGTGAATCAAGCCCATGGTGTGCTAACCAACCATTGGAATTTCTCCTGCAGAAATAGGCCAGTTTAAATGGAAAAAGATTTTATTTAACTTGATTAAAAGCTTAAAGAAAAACTTTTTCCAGTGAAACTAACCCATTTTTTCAGGAAAGGTAAGACCAGCACTGCCTTTCCTTTAAAGACCTCTGTTGGGAGCAGTGGCATAGCTAGACATTATGGAGCCCTATAGCAAAATGTTTGTGGGGCCATCATATCTAGACACTCTTGAGTAAAGCTACCTGCCCCTATCCTATGAATATGAGTTGATTGGTCAATTTACATTCTCACATGCAAGCAACACTGTGTACAGCCCATGAGCATTGAGATAAAGTCAGAGGGCGGAGCAACACAGCAAAGTTAATAGTGAACACATCAAGTACCACCTGGGCCCCCTTTTCTCCAGGACCCCATAGCAGTTGCTATGCCTGCTATGGCTATTGCTACGCCCCTGGTTGGGATGTAATGATTTTTGTAGCTTTATCCTAAAGAAACCTGTTAGAGCGAGCAACTAGTTCCTGTTTCACAAACCTGGAAAACCTAGCAGGGATGGTTATTTCCCCCAGGCTCTCAAGGTGGTTGCAAAGGTTTTGAGGGTTTCCCACCTATTTTTGTGAGTATATTCATTTACATTACAACTTATGCCTACTACTTGCAGAGATACCACACCATTGTTCTCTCCTGGTCTCTCTCTTTTCTTAGAAGGGCCTGGGGTTCCACTAACCACATGAACTATCATCATACCCTCTTTGTAAAGAGACGAACATGAGAAGTCCATGTTTATTCCACTTGATCCATCAGCAGCATTTGACAACCTACTATAAACTTGTATCATGCATGTTACAGGAGGAGTACTGTGGTCTATGTGGCTTAGTTCTTTGGTAGTTCTGATATTTCTTGACTGGCAGAATATAAATAGTATACCTGGGATGGCTCTTGCCCATTCATATACCACCAAAGCATGGTGTGTATCAGGCCTCAATCCTATTCTCTTTGTTGGTGAACTTGGGGAACTCCTACGCTAACATGCAATTATATTTTTGCTTGAATCCTGGTCTACAACACCTATATCCAACTGCGAACATCAGGTTAACAAAAATGCAAGAGAGAATAAAAGACAACTGGCCAAAACCAAATGCTGGAAAATGTAAGTTATTCTGATTGGAGGTCAGTGTCTAGCAGAAAAAGAATGGTTCTTTATTCATTACCATGAGTGGTGCTGGATTGTACCTCAATTGGGTTTGAACGTTGCTTGTAAAATCCAAACACCTTTGATTTAATTTCCCATATTACATTTTTGGTTTAGTTAGGTTTTCTGAAGCAAAACAAGTTTTGATTAACTCTGTTGGTTGTGAATCAACTCCGGGGTGAAATAATATCATGAAAGAAGTTCTGCACCTCGGGGTCATTGTGGTGTAATCGTACTTCAGCATTTTATAAATGTTCTAGACCTTGGTAGGTAATTGTCTTCATGGGCATAAGCAAAGCATGTAGGATTTCCCAATATTGTGATAAGGTTTATTCCCTGCTATAACAAGCAGACAGTGCAGAGGGACACATATTTTGCTAGACCTTTATATAGTTTTATTATCTGTGCTACATAATAATTTTCCAGAAATGACAAGGAAACAGATTATCGAGATCCTGCTGGCAGATAGAATCATTACGGTGAGGTCACGCTTATGGATGCTGCAGCCCGTCTGATACACATTTCCTCCCATTCCATCAATTCTGCTCTTCCCTGTCATTTTCTGCACTGACTCCCCAAAGTCCACAGGATATAACTCAGAGCGCTAGCTCTAATATATTGGGCATTTAACAACCTGGCACTCTCCTATATCTCTTCTCTACTTCTTTAGGCAAGCCTGAAATTTTGAAGCAGGTCACTTCAGCACCATGAGGACATTTTGGAGCCAGGAGACAAAAATATCCAGACTCTTCTGTCTGCTAGTTTTATGACTAGGAAGATCTAATTTAGGGTTGGGTGAGATAAGTGGGTCACTTTCATTTAGTATACTTATAATATTGCGGGTAGAAAGCGTGGTCAGTGTTAGGGTGGCAAGACATAAATAGATGCCAACCCAGTATGACCAACACATAGATCCCTCTCTGATCGGAATCTGACCACAGAGGGTTCTATTCTTTCAGAAGCTCTCAAAAAAAATTCAGTAGCTCCAAAATAAAGCAAAGTGTAGCTGACAGCTGAAATCCTGGACATCCCTTCAGGTCAGCGATCATTTACTTCATGTTTAAGGACCAACAAAGAGATCAAACTCAAAGACCACGGGCCAAACGTGACCCACCTCACCATTCTATGTGGCCCGAGAGCATTAAATGGGAATTATTGTATGTATGTAACGATTGTGGGATATCTCCGTGTTCAGCGCACCAAGATGTGCGCTGACACTGCGGAGGTCCTCCACAAGCGTGTCAAGATACTAGAACCCAGCTTTTGGTGCAAGCACCAGTAGAGGGAAATTCCTGTCGGCAGATGGCGCTGGGGAGTGCAGAGGAACCAATCCTCTGTACCTCCACAAATGCCAGACAGGAATTGTACGAAGCGCAGAACGCAATCGCAAGAGAAGTGATTGCGAATGAGAACGAGCAAAGGGACAGGTTGTATGTGTGTGCGCCAATCTAGTCGCCACCCCGCGACCGCGCACACACAACAGCAGATGGGAAACAGGAACGCAACCGCAAGAACGGCGATTGCCAGAAGTGACACAAGGCAGGTCAGAACAGAATACGAGGATACCAAAGGCACAGCAAATCATACAAAGAGGAGATACGGAAAATAACAAACGCTAGCTAACCGCGAACACCGCACTCATTCGCAACAGTGCACGCGGTTATGCGCGGTCTCCACGTGATAAGCACAATAGAGACAAGCACGCCTAACTAACCATCAACAGACAAACACGAAACAAAGAACGTGAACGCTTGCTTAACGGTTACCTCACCGAGCCTACAGCAAGCGCCCGTATCAGACAAGACAGACAGACGAGAAACAGGAACTAGGCAGAAAGGATCCACCGCTCTTCCGCCAGAGCAAGTGTGATCCAAGCAGGAACACAGATCAGAAAGATTCACAGCCGCTAACGCTAGCGGCTGCTAGTGCGATCTAAACAAGACGATTCAGATGAGGTAGCCGGTAGGAACCGCTGCTCCAGCTTACACTCCAGGAACTCAGATCAGAAGGATCCACAGCCGCTACCGCTAGAGGCTAGTGCGATCCAAAAAAGACAGAGCGATTCGCTATCAACCGCCGCTGGTGACAGCGCAATCGCGACAGACAAGACAAGACAGAATAGGCAGTACAAATTATACACAAACTGACTGCACTAACTAGGAATGCAAGGAGCACTCCCCAAGAATTAACTATACTAAGATAGCAGTGGCTGACACTCCAGGTGAGTCCAGCAGGAACAAACCTCTATGAGCAGCGAAGCATTGTGGGACACACATACTACTTATAGTACACGCCTCCAATGAATGTGGCCAGGCAATTTGCATGACAACGTATGTAAATTCCTCAGCAAGCACAAGCTGCAAAACTGACAGAAGCTCTTCTTTCCAGAGTCCTGCAGCATGCAGACCTGAACAATGGTCAAAAGGCTGCCTGCCTGCGCAGGCAGCTGAGCGGATCGTTACAGTACCCCCCCCCCCCCCCCCTCTAGGGACGAATTCCAGATGTCTTTCAAAACTGGCGTTACCAAAAAACTCTAACTGAAGACTCATGAAGATCGGGACAGCCCGACAAGGCCCAATTCCAGAGTCAGTCCACTCGAAACCGACCTCATCGGAAACAGAAGCCACCGAAACATGCCCATCAGTACTACAAGTCTCAACGTAACACCCATCAGGACTGTGAATGCCAGAGAAGAAGCCATCAACACCCTCCAGACAATACCCACCACCTTCCAGAGAGCGTCCAAAAATACCAAACCTGCCACAATACCTGTTCGAAGTGTCCCTTACAACACAAAAGCCACTGTTGATCCTATCCAGGGTACCAAACAAAATCTCTCCCGGAATCTCCCAAAACCCTTTGGAGCTCTGCAGAGATCCCAAGAGGCCAGAACGCTCACCACGCTCACATGGAGAACCGCCAAGAACCCCTATGGAACCAATGATTATTCTGGATTCAGAATTACCCAGACACCCATCAAGATCAGGACTTTCCGGGACCACTTCTGGGCATGCAAGCAGGCAGGCTATATCAGAACATGTCTCTACTGAGGAAGCATCTGAGTATGCTGGTAACCGAGGCACACTTGGGCTTTCTGGGTCACAGAGCACATTGGGGTACACCAGCACAAGAGAAACCTCAGAACATGTCGGGGAACTGCCAACCTCAGAGTCCGACATGAGAAAACCAAAACCAGGATCGGGCATAAATTCATCACGAGTAGAGGCTACAGGCACTGGTCTTTCAAAAGAAGACTCGGACTCAAATTCAGAAATTTCTGTGACTGAAATATCATCATTGACTACACATGAGTGAAGCTCCACCAGAGCTGCAAAGGTAGTCAGCAAGGCAGCAATGACTACTGAAGTGGGTAACACCTCAGAAGGACTTGGGGGGCAGGAGACATCTCCTACAAGTTCTGCTCCCTTTGGGAGGAACTCGGAGACCTCCAGAACATCAGACAAAACTTCAGGAACATCATTTTTCAAGTTTTCTGAGAAAGATTCTGAACTATCCATGTTACAGGGCAAAACTGGAACTTTATTTTGTTGACAGGGCAGCTGTCCCAGGGAAGGTTCCACCATAAACTGAGACTGAATTTCATCATCATGAGCGGAATGTACAGGAATATCTACTAGAACACACACTGACTCCCCAACTGTAATCTCACTGCACCCCGAATTCTGCGTAGCAGTCAAACTAGCTTGCAACTCCAAAACTGCAGCAAAACAGGTGAGTATAGTGGCAATACCTAGACGAGCCTCTAGGGGCACTGCAGGAGACTCTAAACAAGGCCATCTTAACTCATCCAGAGTACAGGGTGCAGAATCAGCACTTTCCTCAGAACAAGAAAGGGACTCACAAATGTCAGTGTGATTGGACATCATATTGTTATTCATGGTACAGGGCAGGCTCAGAGAAACTTTCTCTGGACCCAGCAAAAATGTTTCAGAGTCAGATTCGCAAAACCGAAGCGCTGTCTCACTCTTAGATTCAGCTAACAATGTCAAATCCGAGGAGCCAGAACGCAAAACCTGCGAATCCAAGATCGCTTTAGGTTGTGAAACTGACGCTTCCATAGCGCAAATCTCCACGATCTGCGGAGCAGACTGCAAGGCATCTAGGACTGAAACACTGGAGCAATTGTCCCCAGGCAACGGGCCCTTACAGGTGTGAACAGGGTGAGACAGAGACTCATTTGCAGAAGAAATAGCGACATCAACAGGATAAACTTTATTAGGCATATTAATTTCACTTTTGATGCTGCATAGTTTAGGAATTTTTCCCATAGCAGGATCATAGATGGAAGATCTTAAAGATCTGTTCTTAGATGACAAGGGATCCCACATCTCTTTGAGAAAACTGGCACATTCATGTTGATCACAATCTGCAGGAACATCTGAGAAACAGGCATTACATCGCATAGATTCAAACTTCACGCAATCAGGAGAGAATCTTTCAGGATTCGCACAGGAATCAACCACAGTAGTGCACCCATTCATGTCAGGTCGCACAATATCTAGACTCACATGCTTTACCCCAGAAAGGCAGGAACAATCATCCGATAACGATGTCTCTTTATTGAAGTCAAATGATTGGTGTGTGTGCAATTTATCCAAAATCGTCTGCCACACATAAGTCACCGGATTCACAAAACATTTGTCACACTCATCAGAGTCAATCAAAGCGTACACCGAATCAAGACAAGCATAAAGAATCTCTGCGCTTTTTGCGATGTAAAAATCGCAAAACGCCTTCCAATCAATCTCGAACTCCTCAATTAATGCTCCAATATCCCATGGAGCAAATGGGGGTTCAAACAACTCGGTTTCCAAAAAACCCTCATAAGGGTGGGGTCAGGAACATGCAAAGACTTTCTTACCCCTTTAATATAGAAAATAATTCTGCCTATCAAAGGATCCACAAATGCCCTTTCTTGGGGTAAGGAAACCTGAGACTGAGAAATTTCAGACTTTACAGAAACAATTTTTTTATTTGTAGTTGCTATGGGCAACGGATTTTTCAGCTGAGAAGTCTTCCTTTTTTTCCTGCTTTTAGGGCTGGTGCACACCGAGCGGCTTTTTGGGCGTTTTCAGATCCGCTTGCGGCTGCGGATCTGCTTGGTCAATGTATCTCAATGGGGTGGTGCACACCAGAGCGGCAGGCGTTTTGCAGAAACGAAAAATGCCTGGGTGAGGCATTTTTTGGATTTCGGATGCGTTTCTGCCTCCAATGTTAAGTATAGGAAAAACGCAAAACGCCTGTAAAACCGCTTGATCAAGCGGATTTTGATGCGGATGCGGATGCGTTTTTTTCAAGAATGCGCACTTCCAGGTCTAAGTGTGCTTCCTGTGTGGCAGATTTGCATGAGGGATTTTAGACTGCGCAGGAGGAAGATGGCAGCAAAGTGGTTTACCACAGAAAACCTGATAATTAAGATTGAAAACAGCCCAGAACTTTATGACAAGTCATTGCCTGGATATAAAGACCACCAAAGGGCTCATGAAATCTGGAGCAACATTGCAAAAGATTTTCTTGGAGAAAAATGGAATACTTTGAGCCAAAAGGGCAAGGATTCTAAGAGTAAGTATATGTGTACAGAATTGTTGTATTTTATTGATTTCATGCAGCACTTTGCAGACAATATATCATCACCCCTCCACTAAATGAGTAATTAAACAATTAGAAATTTCATTATCACAGGTCTCTGGCAAAGCTGTTCTCTCTATAGCCATCTCTCCTTATAAACAGCAGGTACATGTGTGTGTATGTACTCACATGTATTATTAGGGCGCTATTTGCCACTTTAGAGTGTCATGAATGATATAGACATACAACACGGTTTCAAGAATGTTTATTTGCACAATAATACTGATCTCGTCATGTAAGTAAATAGCAGCCTGCAGGTTTTTTAGTTCTTACAGTTATGGCACAAAATAATCAGCTAATTTGTCTCTGTTGTGAATGGCAGAAATGGGACCACGTAAAGTAGCTGGTGGTAAAGTGACAAGAGCACTGTTTGAAAGATCCCCCTCTTCCTCCTCTATGGTCATGCTATCTAGTGTTCTCACATAATTATGCAAAATACATGTTGCCTTCACCACTATTATAGCATACTTTGGTTGCATTTTTATAGCAGTGTGATAAATGCGCCATTTGTTTGCCAGAATTCCAAAAGCACATTCTACTACTTGTCTGGCTTTGGTCAGGCGGTTATTAAAGACTACTTTCTTATGAGTCATATCTCTCTGTGCATACGGTCTCATAACATGCTCAGACAGTGCAAAGGCCTCATCAGCCACAAACACACAGGGGTAAGGTGGTTCTACAGTGTCAGGCCAGGGGCGTGGTGGTGGTAAAGTCATCTGGCCTGTGCGAAGCTTCACGCCAAATCGACTGTGCTGGAAGACTGAGGAATCATGGGAACTTCCGTAAGCCCCAACATCCACATAGATAAATTTCAAATTAGGATCCACAACAGCCATGAGCACTAGTGAAAATATTTTTTTATAATTGTAATAGAGACTGCCAGTGAATGCAGGCATAACCAGTCTGACATGTTTCCCATCCACTGCTCCAAGGCAGTTAGGGAAATCATGTTTCTCCCAAAAAAGCTGCATGTTAGCCTCCCACATAGGTACGTCAGGAGTTGGCATAAATTCCGGTTGAAGTACTTTCCAGATCAATTTGCAGGTGTCCAAAACTAAGTATCGGATTGTACTTCTTCCCATGAGGAATTGGTAGTGAAGTGCTGCATATGAATGCCCTGTTGTCAGAAATCTGCAAAAGAAAAGAAATAACATGTATGTTTATTTTTATTCCTAGTTGCCCTCCTGCGGACAAGATGGAAGTCGGTCAGAGACAGTTACAAAAAGGAGATTGAAAAGCAATACCATGAATCCAAAAGTGGGTCTGGAAGTTCGCAGCGAACAAAATATAAATATTGTGGCATATTAGAATTTCTAAGAAAACATCATGAACCGGCTGAGTAAGTATGGCGTAAATTAGGGATGAGCGTAATGACCTAATTACGAATTTCCGAAATTTCGCGAAATTACTACAATTACGATTTCAGCAGTAATCGAAATTTCGTAATTTTCGCAAATTACGCAAATTTTCGTAATTACGATTACGAAATTTAGTATTTTAAAGTTTGCAAAGGTTTCTATCCCTGTAGATGCCTAAAATGAATAACCAACCTCCTCCTCCTCTCTCTCTCTCTCTCTCTCTCTCTCTCTCTCTCTCTCTCTCTCTCTCTCTCTCTCTCTCTCTCTCCAGAGATTTGTAGTATTTCAAAACCATACTCACATTCATGACATGTCCAGGGATCAAACCCAGGCCAACCACATGGAAGACAGCTATGCTCACCACCATACCACCAAACACACACTAAATAGACTGCTAACCTAAATCTTACTTGTAGACAGTCATATGAGACACATGCTGGGTGCAGGGCTTTGTGATTGGACCATGCGATAGAGTGAGGTGCAAAAATGAAATCATGCCTAGCAGAGGATGGTTTCACAGTGCTAAATGCTAGGCTGGCTGTGGTGCAATTGGTTAGTGTGTCTGGCTGGTAACAGCAAGGTTACAGGTTCAATTCCATCCAGGCATGTCTTTTCCTTTTGCGTTCAACAGTTGTCCAAACAGAGCCAACAGAGCCCCAGATAGCCATGTAGAGTTAGGTCACAGCTAGCCTGGCTGTGGTGCAATTGGTTAGTGTGTCTGGCTGGTAACAGCAAGGTTACAGGTTTGATTCCATCCAGGCATGTCTTTTCCTTTTGCGTTCAACAGTTGTCCAAACAGAGCCAACAGAGCCCCAGATAGCCATGTAGAGTTAGGTCACAGCTAGCCTGGCTGTGGTGCAATTGGTTAGTGTGTCTGGCTGGTAACAGCAAGGTTACAGGTTTGATTCCATCCAGGCATGTCTTTTCCTTTTGCATGCGCGCGCTGCGCCATTGAACCCCATGGGGTATTTTGCGTGCGTAAAACTTTACGCATGCAAAACTTTGTGCTCGGTGTTTGGACAACTGTTGAACTCAAAAGGAAAAGACATGCCTGGATGGAATCGAACCTGTAACCTTGCTGTTACCAGCCAGACACACTAACCAATTGCACCACAGCCAGCCTAGCATTTAGCATTGTGAAACCATCCTCTGCTAGGCATGATTTCATTTTTGCACCTCACTCTATCGCATGGTCCATGGTCCAATCACAAAGCCCTGCACCCAGCATGTGTCTCATATGACTGTCTACAAGTAAGATTTAGGTTAGCAATCTATTTAGTGTGTGTTTGGTGGTATGGTGGTGAGCATAGCTGTCTTCCATGTGGTTGGCCTGGGTTTGATCCCTGGACATGTCATGAATGTGAGTATGGTTTTCAAATACTACAGATCTCGAGAGAGAGAGCGAGAGAGAGCGAGAGAGAGCGAGAGAGAGCGAGAGAGAGCGAGAGAGCGAGAGAGCGAGAGAGCGAGAGAGCGAGAGAGCGAGAGAGAGAGAGAGAGAGAGAGAGAGAGCTGGCTGTGCTATTCATTTTAGGCATCTAGAGGGATAGAAACCCTTACAAACCTGAAAAAGTAAAATTTCGGTTGGAGACACGAAATTCGTCATTACGGGAGTGAAATTTCGATTACGAAATTGTAAATTACGATTTGAAAATTAATTACGAAATTAAGAATTTGGGTCGTAATGTTAAATTTCGCATTCGTAATAAAAGCAGTTTGAAATTTCGAAAATTTCGGCTCATCTCTAGCGTAAATGTTAACCTATTGCAATGTTTGTCAACTTCGCCAATAGAACAGTGAAGGAAGGAGTAGGCCCACAATGCAATTCAGTAGTGTGGAACGCATAATCTGCCATCACTCTACCAAATATATTGGGGGACGTAGCTTAATGTAAGGATGGCATAGGTCCAGTTTAAAATGATTATTACATGACAGGAATGTGGACTGTTCGTTACCCAACATAACAGTTGCCTGACAGTGCTGGTTATATGTTTGGCTGCAGTAGTGTGTGCATCACACATCTTTAACACACATCTACCAAAATCAGTGCTAGTTTACTCAGGCCAGTTTTGCTCTATGCTTGCTCAGGGGCTGTGCCTAAAAGCTATGTACACAAATAATGGGAAAAATAGACAGGCTACTGCTATTGTTTTGCAATGAAAGATGCATCGCATTGTGCCCATATATTTGCTGTGACATCCATGGTCACTATTCCATGAACTAAAGTTGTGCTTTCCCCTTTCCAAAGGACTGAAGATAGCCTACCACCAGATCCTGAGGAGGACGATGTAGAGGTGCCACCTACCACCACCAGTGATGTGGAAGTTGAAGAAGACACTACACAGGATGTTGACACTGCTACACTGGAAGACAGTGACTCTACTACCCCAGATCACACACCACACAGCCCAGCGAGTAGTCGGACACGCACAACTGTCAGGTCTAGTAGAGGTGTGAGGGTAGCTACACAAGGCAGGAGAATAGGAAGAGGTATGAGCAGGGCTGAATACGACCAGAAGCTGATTAGTTCAATAGAAAAGGCTGTTGATCATATGGAGAAGCGAGAGGATGAAATGAAACAACTTAAAGAGCCATGCACACAGTATCTTTTAAGTTTGGTGCCACTATTACAAAAAGTGCCTCCTGATAAGCAATGGGCAGCCAGACATGCCATCTCTGAGACCCTGGGGAGATTCTTACTACCTGAGAGCCGTGCAGATGACAATGTGCACAACTACTTGCAGCAACCACACCTGCCTGCTTCCAGCCAACAATATAATGCACACCCACAACTCTCTTACCATATGCAACGCATTTATGACCCACCCCACTACCCACCAATGCATATGCATAACATGCCATATGGTCAACAGCCTCATTACTCTATGCCTCCACCTCAGCGCCCTGATCAAGGTATGCGATTTCAAACATCATCTATGCACAGTGACTCTACAGTGTACACTGATTTAACATCGCACAGCCAGCCTCATACAAATGCTGAATCAGGTACACATGCTTACAATCAGGGCCCTGGTAGTATGTGTGATTTGCTATCACAACATGACTAGTTTTTTGTAGTTTTACATTTTATTTTATTGTTCAATGTTCAGATTTGGATCTTAGTTTACATTACCTCAATGTTATGAGGAGTCGCTCAGTTGGTGTGATTGCTAGGCGAAAGTTAGTGTCTTGTCGGCGAAGGGCATCCTTCAGTTTGGCTAAAAGGCCATCAAAACTAGGAAAAAAGAGCATGCTTATCTTTAGATCTACTGTTGTTTGTTGCAGAAACATTTTTCATTTGTGACATATGACTTTTGCTGCTGAAAGCAAAGTATGGACAACACATGTCCAAAATATTCTTTGCACAGAAGAACAAAACATTAAAACGAAAGATTTTGTTCAAACATTGCTTCATTACTGTGTCCCATATGCTGATTGTTGCCATATACTTAATGAAGTATGCACCAGGAGTATGTAAGGTCATAATATACTCCAAATGTTTTGGGTAAACTATGGATATAAAATATAGTAGTTACTCCTATAGAAAAATTAGATGGAGGCCTTAGGCATTGAATACATAACACACCAGGATCAAGTATCACAGTTATTTGGTAAGCTTATGTGCAATATAAGCTGAACAGAGGCGCCAATAGAATAAAAACAGTAATTAAAACGTTAAAAGTTCGCTGAGGAGGCTAGGGTGGCTCCGCCCCCTCCAAGCAGACACAGAAAACTGCGTAAACAGAACAAATTTATTGGTACACTCCAGGGTAATAATATACAACGCGTTTCGCGGGTATGGGCCCGCTTCCTCAGGCAGTAGAAGTTGGAGTACACTAATGGGGGGAACAAACAAAGGCACGTATTGGTGTGTGGTAAGACAAAAATGCTCAAATGATCGTTAATCTGCTTGTACTTAAATGTGCGTTATTTGCTAGAAGGCTATGGGAGAGTATTAAAGTGATTGACATGCTGCAGGGGATTTAGGGTTTTGATGTGCAGTTAGATATACCCGGGGTGTGGGGAAGGTATGGGGGGAAGGTGAACTTTGGAAGTAGGAAAGGAAAGGCTCGGATAGAGTGGGTTTGGGTAGCCGGGGGGAGTAAATGAAGGAATGAATCTATCTGCAGTTTAAAAAGGGGAAGATGGGCTGCTCAAGTGGATAAACTTAATAATTTTCAAACAACAAGCATCAAAAGTAGAAAAGTTTAAATAGTATGTCCATAAAGGAGGGATAGGGTTTTTTATTCAACACTTTTTTGCATAAAAGAGATACATGTGAAGGCAGAATAAAATGAAAAAGGAGAATGACTTACCAGCAATCTGTCAGCAACACACCTGGCGCCAAAGTGCCTAGGTGTTGCTGGCTGGTCTCTTAAATAGTGACTGGATTGCTCCTAATAGGTTGTGCGGGCGGGCAGTGTGATTGTGGTAATGATGCGTGTCATCAAAGGGCGCTGAGGTGTTGCCCTGACAACGCATATGCGGAAGACAGAGGCACACAGCCGTGTCTAGACTGTGCGTCTGCTTCCGTGATTGGGCGGAGCTGGAGGGCCAGCGTCACCACTATCCAGCTGGAGTCCGTCTGTAGACCGGGGGTGGGCGCTCGAACTGCGCATGTGTAAGGCAGTAGACGCCATGTTAGGAGAGGGCAAGATGCCAGGAGGGGTGTTTGTCGTTACGGAGCAGGGCTGAGGGGAGCATATGCCCATAGTGCTGGGTAGGGGCCTTCGGTGGGGTTGTGAAAAATTGCTTATTACAGTGTGTTTCAATATATAGCATTAAAAGATATGTACGTAGTTGGTAGCTGTTGAAATAGTGACCCCATGTGGCCAAGAACGGTACTGTCATTGGGGGAAACATACTTCAGCTTGTAAAGACACAGATGTTTATCCATAAAATAATGCAACAGGTGATGTGTATAAGTACAGATGCATACATATTTTCAGGAAAGTAAGGACCATGTACAGAATAAAATTACATAAAAACCATTAGAAAAACAACCTACTTAAATTTTAAAATACAAACATGGATACCAATAATGGAGTATTCCAATGATTGGATAAACAAGCGTTCTTATAATGTTATAAAAGCGATGCTTAACATATGTGGTTGAACATGGGGATCCGTGTTATGGGAGGAAAGCTGTTAGTGCCAAAAAAGTTACACGTGTATGGTAGAAAAATAAATAAATATAGCGAAAAGATTGTGATCTTCTTTGGAATTAATAGACCATCAAGTAAAAACAACATACGTGAACAGAACAAGTAAAAATGTACCAATATTAATAAAACAAAGGATGATAAAAGAGGCGACTACTCGAAATAAAAATATTTATGGTGTTGTTTAGTAAATTTTTTCTAACTGTTCATTGAGGCCCTCAGGTGTGAGGGTTTTTAATATTTGTATCCAGAACATCTCCCTCGCCCTCAATTTTTCAAAAGCGTCCTTTTGATGTTGTGAGATGGATTCGATAAGGGTGATCCGGAACAAGGAAGGGTCGCTGTGGTGATGGGTGCCAAAGTGTTTTGATACGCTGTGGAGTGGGAAATTTTTGAGTATATTTCTTTTGTGTTGTCCAATTCTACTACGTGCTGGTTGAGTGGTGCGCCCTACGTACTGAAGGTGACAAGGACAAGTGATAATGTAGATGACGTATCTGGAGGTGCAAGTTAAGTAGTTTTTGATAGAGTATTGTAATTTGGTGTTGAGGGATTGGAATAATGTGGTGGTTTGTACGAATGGGCAGGCCATGCATCTAGTCTTATTGCAGGGTGAACATCCGGGTTTGGGTGAGTCGTTCATGTCACTGTCCGTTGTTGGTATTCTTAACCGGCTAGGTGCTAAAATGCTTTTCAGATTAGGAGCTCTTCTGAATGTGATGGCGGGGTTGGGGGGGATGATAGGACGGAGGTATGGATCTTGCAGCAAGATGTCCCATCTATTCTTCAAGATAGAACGGATTTGGGGATGCTGGGCATTGAATTGTGTAATGAAACGAGGGCAATCAGAAGTGGGTGATGGTGTGTGATCAGGAGGGGGGTTGGTGTTCTTGGGTTTTTTGGCTTTGAAAATAGCATCCTTTATCAGTTTTTTGGGATATTTGCGGTTATGGAATTTGTCTGCAAGTAATTTTGATTGTGTGTTGTAGTCGGTAACATCAGTGCAATTCTTGTGAATTCTTCTAAATTGGCTGTAGGGAGTATTGATAGTCCAGGGGCGGTAATGGAAACTGTCAAAGTGTATATAGTTATTGGCATCTACCGGTTTAAAGTATGTTTTTGTTTTGATGAGATCCGCTTCGACGAATAATGTTAGATCTAGGAATTCGATGCTCCTAGTGTCGTGATTGGATGTAAATTGTAGTCCGGCCTGGTTATGATTTAAATGTTTGAGAAAAAGAGGGATGAGATCGGTATTGCCTTGCCAAATGAAAATCAGATCGTCGATGTATCGTTTGTAAAATATGATGTTTTTGGAAAAGGGGTTATCGGATAACATTTTTTGAATTTCCAGAAGACCCATGGACAGATTTGCATAGGAGGGAGCGAAGGACGAACCCATCGCTGTCCCGCTAGTTTGATGGTACACCTTATCCCTGAAAGTGAAAATATTGTTATGTAGGATGAATTCGGTGCAATTAACTAGGAAGGTCTGTTGGCTGGGGGGCATTAGAGGATTTTTGGACAGAAAATGAGTGATGGCCGAAATTCCGTAAGTGTGAGGTATGTTGGTGTATAAGGCAGTGACATCACATGTGAGCCATGAATAGTCCTCCTGCCATGGTATAGGACTGAGGAGTTCAATGAGGTGTGTGGAATCTTTGAGATAGGAACTGAGTGAACGTACAATCGGTTGTAGGTGTTGGTCAACAAAGCGTGAAAGATTGCTGGTGAGTGAATCGATTCCAGAAATGATGGGGCGCCCTGGAGGGTTTGTTAGAGATTTGTGGATTTTTGGCAGGTAGTAGAAAAAAGGAGTTTTAGGATTTTGGTTGATAATAAAATTTCTCTCGTTTTTGGAAATGATGTTGCTGTAGAAAGCGTTATTGATGAAGGTTTTAAGATATTTGCTAAGTTCAGAGGTTGGGTCTGTGTCAAGAATTTCGTAATGATTGGTATCGCCGAGTAGGCGTTCTGCTTCCTCCAGATAGTCTTTGGTGTTGAGAATTACAATCCCTCCCCCCTTATCTGCTGGTTTGATGGTGAGGTTGTGGTTGTTCTGTAGTGTTTTGATGGCTGTCTTTTGTTGGCGAGTGAGGTTGGATGGGGGGTTGGATTTGTTGGTGTGAATGTTTTGTAAGTCCTGTAGGACTAATGCATAAAATGTATCAATGAAATTTCCCTTGGATGCTAGGGGATAAAAACGAGATCTTCCTTTGAGTTGAGTGGTGATGAAACGTTCTGTATTGATCTCAGAGGTGGATATGATACATGTTGGTATGGAGTCATTATTGGTTGTGATGAGGGTTACGGGGTCCTGGGGGGCTAGGGGAATCAGTTTTTTAATGGCAAAATGTCGTTTCAGAGTTAATTTACGTACATAGGCATTCAGATCTGCGAAGATTTGGAACATATTGGATTGGTTGGTGGGACAAAAAGATAACCCTTTCTCGAGGAGGGTTGTTTCGTTGTGGGATAATTGGTAATCGGAAAGGTTAAATATGCATCTGGTTTGTGTGGGTTGGGGATTAGGAGCTGTTTTTATTACTGTTTGTTGCGTTTTCCTTTTCCCACGCTTTCCTCTTTTTCGGATTCTGGGAGGGGTCTTTTTTTCTTTGGTTGTAATATGGTTCGTGTTGCTATTGGGCTGGGTAATTGGGCCGTGAGTATGTTTTGGGACAAGGTAGCAGGAAGTTCTAAAAAAGAGGAGGTGAGGGTGGTGTCGGCGCTGTTGGGATTGAGGATGATTTTGGGCGTTAAAGGGTAATTTTTGTTCTGTGGAAAGAAGGTATCGATCGATGTTTGTGTAGTGATGGTCGGTAGTTTGTGGGTACTGTTAGTATTGTCTGTAGGAGGGGTCTTATGGTTATCAGCCCCTAATCCTGTGGGGCTGACCTGTGTGTTGGGGGTGGGCGTGGTAGGTTCTGTATCGTAGATGCTGATCTGTGATGCTCTGGTGGGTGAATCGTGGTCTGGATCTGGGGGGGAGGGATTGTCACTCTCAGGTGTTTTGGCTCCCAAGTTTGTTATGGGTCTGAGAGACGGTGGAGGATTCTTTCCGGAAAAATTATATTCCGGATTCATGGAAGGATTATGACTAATGGCCCTATCACCATCAGTACGTGGAGTGGAAGTGATGGATATTTTGGATTTGGTTTGTGTATTGGTGGTGACCGTTTTTCTATTGTGGTTTGGACGCTGTGGTTTTGATGGCACATTGGGCCCTAAGTTGTAATTGAAACTATTTGGTGGGGGTGTGGATGCCGTGAATTTTTTGTTATTTTTATTCATATTATGGGTGTTGGTGTCAGGAGTCTTAATGGTGATTGGGGTGTCAACTCGGACTGTGATAGGTGGTGGTGGGAAAAGAAGAGGTGGTGGATAGGGTGGGTATTGAGTAGGTGGTGGTGGAATGGTGAGACTCATCAGTGCTGGTGGATGGTGAGGTGGATGTGAGGGAGGGGGCCGTGGCTCCGGGAGACCAGGGAGGGGTCGCGGCCTGCGCTCCCTCTCCCTGTGCTCCGCGTATGCCAAACGGTCCCTGTTGAGTTTTTTTAGTTTGGTTTCCATGGTTTCAATTTCAAATTTTTTTACACGGGAAGTGAGATTCGATAGGAGTGGCCCATATTGGGCGCTTTTGGTATGGAGGGCGAGGAAATTCTTACATTCGGAAATAGTGGGTTGTAGGGCCAAGATTAAAGACTTTCTTTTTGTAATAAGCCTCTCCATCATTCCCTGTGTACATATCTCAAGGTACGCATACCAATGTATACACCGGATTGATTATTGTGTTGTTTTTCTGTTTACAGTCAAACACAGTTAACTAAGGGCCAAAAAGTGCTTCCAATTTCATTCCTCCCCAAAATACTTAGCCCCATGATAAAAATAAGTGACAAGTATTCTTACCTGGACACAGACATGCGGGTGTAGCCAAAAAACTTTTCTGGATGGTGCCTCAAATCTCTATATAGGGTCCTAAATTGACCCTTCCGGCGCCGCTCTTGTAGCATGGGATGCACCCAGTATCTCCTTGTCCTTGGCCTACGTCTCATATATGCTGCTACACAGAGCAATAACAGCACATCAGGAAACATTTTCAAAAACAAGTCACTCTTCTCTCCAAACCACAGTGTCACCTCTCCTGAACTAACCAACAATGTTGTTAAGGACCCCACCCTTTTTATATTGGGTTTTTTACTTCAATTGCTCAATGTGCTTCACATGTGTCATCAATATATCGCACTTTAACCCTTTGTTTAAGGTCTTCCTACCTCTTTTCCTGAAAGACGCAAAACGCTTCCAAAAACGCTTGCAAAAACGCACGCAAAAAACGCAAAACGCCCCCAAAACGCCCCAAAACCGCGCTATCAAAATGACACTAAGCGGTTCAAAAAAGGCTAGCGTTTTGCGGATCTGCTTGCGGTTTTTGGTGTGCACCAGCCCTCAGTCCTTGCTGCTTTAGATGGCTGCTGTTTAGACACAGGGGAATAGTTACTGCATTCATTTTCAAACTGAATGGTTTTGCATGAAGTAGGTAGAGCAGCTGACTCATTAGCAACTACACACTCATACAGGGCAGGTGGCAAGCAAGGCAACTCAAACCAGGAGGAGAATGTAAATGTAAGTAACTGATACAGATTATCATTCCAAGAATTGTCTTGCAATATTTCATGAGCCCATATAAACAGATCGTCTTTCAAAAGCACATAAGCTAATTGGAGAGCAGACGTGGGCGAATCAGTAATTTGAAAAGTAGGATTCAGACAAAACCTCACACATTCAGAAAGAAATTCCGCCTTGGTCTCTGAATTAAGCCTTT
Organism: Hyperolius riggenbachi; assembly: GCF_040937935.1. Classification (NCBI taxonomy): domain Eukaryota; kingdom Metazoa; phylum Chordata; class Amphibia; order Anura; family Hyperoliidae; genus Hyperolius; species Hyperolius riggenbachi. The sequence continues at coordinate 499,689,010 of NC_090649.1, forward strand.
TAAAGCTCTTAAAGACACAGGACCCAAACTCGACAAAATCGTACAAATCGGAATTTCCGTCTACACTGGGGTTTTTAGTTGGGCTGCTCATAATGTAATGATTGTGGGATATCTCCATGTTCAGCGCACCAAGATGTGCGCTGACACTGCGGAGGTCCTCCACAAGCATGTCAAGATACTAGAACCCAGCTTTTGGTGCAAGCACCAATAGAGGGAAATTCCTGTCGGCAGATGGCGCTGAGGAGTGCAGAGGAACCAATCCTCTGTACCTCCACAAATGCCAGACAGGAATTGTACGAAGCGCAGAACGCAATCGCAAGAGAAGTGATTGCGAATGAGAACGAGCAAAGGGACAGGTTGTATGTGTGTGCGCCAATCTAGTCGCCACCCCGCGACCACGCACACACAACAGCAGATGGGAAACAGGAACGCAACCGCAAGAACGGCGATTGCCAGAAGTGACACAAGGCAGATCAGAACAGAATACGAGGATAGCAAAGGCACAGCAAATCATACAAAGAGGAGATACGGAAAATAACAAACGCTAGCTAACCGCGAACACCGCACTCATTCGCAACAGTGCACGCGGTTATGCGCGGTCTCCACGTGATAAGCACAATAGAGACAAGCACGCCTAACTAACCATCAACAGACTAACACGAAACAAAGAACGTGAACGCTTGCTTAACGGTTACCTCACCGAGCCTACAGCAAGCGCCCGTATCAGACAAGACAGACAGACGAGAAACAGGAACTAGGCAGAAAGGATCCACCGCTCTTCCGCCAGAGCAAGTGTGATCCAAGCAGGAACACAGATCAGAAAGATCCACAGCCGCTAACGCTAGCGGCTAGTGTGATCTAAACAAGACAGATCAGATGAGGTAGCCGGTAGCAACCGCTGCTCCAGCTTACACTCCAGGAACTTAGATCAGAAGGATCCACAGCCGCTACCGCTAGAGGCTAGTGCGATCCAAAAAAGACAGAGCGATTCGCTATCAACCGCCGCTGGTGACAGTGCAATCGCGACAGACAAGACAAGACAGAATAGGCAGTACAAATTATACACAAACTGACTGCACTAACTAGGAATGCAAGGAGCACTCCCCAAGAATTAACTATACTTAGATAGCTGTGGCTGACACTCCAGGTGAGTCCAGCACAAACAAACCTCTATGAGCAGCGAAGCATTGTGGGACACACATACTACTTATAGTACACGCCTCCAATGAATGTGGCCAGGCAATTTGCATGACAACGTATGCAAATTCCTCAGCAAGCACAAGCTGCAAAACTGACAGAAGCTCTTCTTTCCAGAGTCCTGCAGCATGCAGACCTGAACAATGGTCAAAAGGCTGCCTGCCTGCGCAGGCAGCTGAGCGGATCGTTACAATGTATTAATACAATGACATAACACTGCCTTCCAATCCAAGGCAGCACATCAGTGACAGTGTTTGTTGTTGAAACATTGGCCTCAATTCACTAAGCTTAACTCCTGTCTTTAATAACTCTTCTGAGCTGTTTTACAGTTATCACAATTACATCACCATGGTGATAACTGTAAAACAGCTCAGAAGAGTTATTAAAGACAGGAGTTAAAGAAAACCTGAACTGAAAATTAAAGTCAAAATAAACATACACAAGTCATACTTGCCTAGCGTGTAGTCTACTCCTCAATCTCTTTCTCCGGTCTCGTGTCCAGTTTGTCCACTGTGATCAAGGGAATTCTCCATCCTCCATTTTGAAAATGGCCATTACCCCATAACAGCTTTCTGGTCAGCACAGTTAAACTGTAACATCGCCCACTTGAGCCATAGGGAAACATAGGCCTCAATTCACTAAGCTTAACTCCTGTCTTTAATAACTCTTCTGAGCTGTTTTACAGTTATCACCATGGTGATATAATTGTGATAACTGTAAAACAGCTCAGAAGAGTTATTAAAGACAGGAGTTAAGCTTAGTGAATTGAGGCCATAGACATTACTTGGCACAGCAGTTGTCCTCTCAGCTATAACTGAGAGCAACTGATAAATAACTGACAGCAACTGATATATTTCAATTCTGACAAAATGTTGTCAGAACTGGAAGGGATCATTGTGAGAAGAAAATGGTGAGCTTCTGAGAGGAACTGATGGCAAGGTAACTATGTAATGTTCATTTGAAGTTACCGCATGTGTTTATTTTAAATAATTTTACTCAGTTCAGGTTCTCTTTAAGCTTAGTGAATTGAGGCCATGTCAGTTTAAATAGGGGCACAGCAACAATTCACAGGGCCACCCAGCAAATTTTACATGGGGCCCCTTCCCAGAATTCACCCCCTTCCATTTGACATGTAAAACACACATACACACATGCCCACACACACCTACCATTCCTTCTCGGGCACCCTCTCTCCATGATACATAGAGGCACCCTGGATAAATGTAATATCCAGTTCAGTTCCTATTCAGTAGGAGACCTTAGGCAAGTCTCCCTAACACTGCTACTGCCTATAGAGTGTGCCTAGTGGCTGCAGCTCTGGTGCTTTGAGTCCGCCAGGAGAAAAGCGTGATATAAATGTTATTTGTCTTGTCTTGTCTAATTTTTCTCTTGACAACTGTTGAACACGAAAGGCAAGGCCATGCCTGCCTACATATCCTTGAGCAGTGGCTGGATGGTGTAATGGTTAAGGGCTCTGCCTCTGACACAGGAGACCAGGGTTCGAATCTCGGCTCTGTCTGCTCAGTAAGCCAGCACCTATTCAGTAGGAGACCGTGGGCAAGTCTTCCTAACACTGCTAATGCCTATAGAGTGTGCCCTAGTGGCTGCAGCTCTGGCCTAACACTGCTACTGCCTATAGAGAGCCCCCCTAGTGGCTGCAGCTCTGGCCTAACACTGCTACTGCCTATAGAGCTCCCCCTAGTGGCTGCAGCTCTGGCCTAACACTGATACTGCCTATAGAGCGCCCCCTAGTGGCTGCAGCTCTGGCCTAACACTGCTACTGCCTATAGAGTGCCCCCTAGTGGCTGCAGCTCTGGCCTAACACTGCTACTGCCTATAGAGAGCCCCCCTAGTGGCTGCAGCTCTGGCCTAACACTGCTACTGCCTATAGAGCTCCCCCTAGTGGCTGCAGCTCTGGCCTAACACTGATACTGCCTATAGAGCGCCCCCTAGTGGCTGCAGCTCTGGCCTAACACTGCTACTACCTATAGAGCACTCCCTAGTGGCTGCAGCTCTGGCCTAACACTGCTACTGCCTATAGAGCACCCCCTCGTGGCTGCAGCTCTGGCCCAACACTGCTACTGCCTATAGAGCGCCCCCTAGTGGCTGCAGCTCTGGCCTAACACTGCTACTGCCTATAGAGAGCCCCCCTAGTGGCTGCAGCTCTGGCCTAACACTGCTACTGCCTATAGAACTCCCCCTCGTGGCTGCAGCTCTGGCCTAACACTGCTACTGCCTATAGAGCGCCCCCTAGTGGCTGCAGCTCTGGCTAACACTGCTACTGCCTATAGAGCGCCCCTAGTGGCTGCAGCTCTGGCCTAACACTGCTACTGCCTATAGAGCGCCCCCTAATGGCTGCAGCTCTGGCCTAACACTGCTACTGCCTATAGAGCACCCCCTAGTGGCTGCAGCTCTGGCCTAACACTGCTACTGCCTATAGAGCACTCCCTAGTGGCTGCAGCTCTGGCCTAACACTGCTACTGCCTATAGAGTGCCCCCTAGTGGCTGCAGCTCTGGCCTAACACTGCTACTGCCTATAGAGCGCCCCCTAGTGGCTGCAGCTCTGGCCTAACACTGCTACTGCCTATAGAACTCCTCCTAGTGGCTGCAGCACTGGTGGTTTGAGTCCATCAGGAGAAAAGCCTGATATAAATGTTATTTGTCTTGTCTTGTGTAATATTTCCCTGCTCCAGCAGTGTGTCAGGTCTCCTCATGTTCACGGCAGTCACACGCTCTACGCTCTGCATGCATACCCCCAGCTCCCAATCACATGACATGCATTGGGAGCCATAAGTATGGAGATGAGGAGAAAGGGACAGGCGTACCAACCTGGAAATGGTTAAGCTTTATTCCATTCAGCAGAACACGACGAAGGTATGACATTGGAGTAGGCTTGGGATGCCCAGGCAGATGGGTGACTTGTGCAGGAGAGCCAGTAGCTAACTGCTGTTTCACACTTACCTATCCTTGTGCACTAGTGACATGCAGAAATTACGCCCATGCATAATTGTGCATCGTAATATGAAATTACGCACAGTAATGTGAAATTTCAGGGGAATAGCGTAATTCATTTCAGAGTCATTTGGTACCATTCGTAATTACGCATGAACTAACACGTCATTTTGTGCCGAGTTTGGTGGGGTATAGCAAAGCCCTCATACATATATTGCTACCAAAATTGCTACATATGTTAAGAGGAATATTGGGTACAAGTTACAAAAATAATTGTTCAAAAAGACCTTGTAGTTTTTGAGAAAATCGATTTTAAAAATACCACAAAAATGGTTTTTAACCTTCCTGGCGGTAAGCCCGAGCTGAGCTCGGGCTATGCCACGCAGGAGGATTTCTCAGGCCCTGCTGGGCAATTTCGCATAATTTTCTTTTTGGTACATGAAGCTAGCACTTTGCTAGCTGCGTGTACTGCCCAAACGCCGCCGCCACCCGCCGATTAGCCACCAATCGCCGTGCCGCACCGGCCCTTCCCTCCCAGACCCTGTGCGCTGCCTGGCCAATCAGTGTCAGGCAGCGCTGAGGGGTGGATCGGGACTCCCTTAGACGTCACGACGTCCATGACGTCGGTGACGTCATCCCGCCCTGTCGCCATGGCAACGGGGAAGCCCTTCAGGAAATCCCATTCTTTGAACGGGATTTCCTGATCAAAGATCGCCGGAGGCGATCGAAGCCGGCAGGGGGAGCCCTAGGCTCGCTACATGATTTAAAAAAAAAAAATATTAAAAAACAGTGCTGCGCTGCCCCCTGGCGGATTCTAATAGACCGCCAGGAGGGTTAAACTAATTTTTCTGGGTTTAAAAAAACATTCTTCTATGCATTTTTAAAATCAATTTTCACAAAAAACTACAAGATATTTTTGCAAAAAAATTTTTTTTGATTTGCACCCACTATTCTACTTAACCTTCCTGGCGGTAACCCCGCGCAGGAGGTTTTCTCAGGCCCTGCTGGGCCGATTTGCGTAATTTTCTTTTTGCTGGACGCAGCTAGCACTTTGCTAGCTGCACCAGCACACCTATCGCCTCCGCCCCGCGCCGATTCGCCGCTATCCGCGCTGCCGTAGAGCCCCCCCCCCCCCCCGACCCCTGCACTGCCTGGCCTATCAGCGCCAGGCAGCGCTAAGGGTTGGATCGGGACTCCCTTAGACGTCACGACGTCCATGACGTCGGTGACGTCATCCCGCCCCGTCGACCATGGCGACGGGGGAAGCCCTACAGGAAATCCCATTCTTTAAACGGGATTTCCTGATCGCTTATCGCCGGAGGCGATCGGAGGGGCTGGGGGGATGCTGCTGAGCAGCGACTATCATGTAGCGAGCCCCAGGCTCGCTACATGATTTAAAAAAGAAAAAAAACCAAAAAAACGGCAGCGCTGTCCCCTGGCGGTTTTTAATAGACCACCAGGGAGGTTAACATGTTAGCAATTGCATGTATAGGGGGCTTTGCATTTCACTGCCAAAGTCGGCATGAAATTACGCAAACATTATGCGTAAATTCATGCGTAATTGCGAATGATCATACAAAGTCAATTGAATTACGAATTTATAATTACGTATAGGCGTAACTGCGAAAATGTACGCGTAATTTGGCGTAATCGTAACTAGCTGTTTACGATTATCACCATATGTTCACAGCTGACGGTAAAGGAAAAAAGCCAGCAGGAATGGACATTTAAAACTTTTCAGGGCAAATCTACATTCCATGCCCTAAATCAGCTTTCCATGACTAAGAGGCAAATAAGTACTACCGATGGGCAGAAGATGTGGTTACTCATAATAATGTACAGGAACGGTGTCCCAGCTCGTCTACAAACCCCCTGTACTTGTAGGTCACCAGTGGGCTGAGCGACGTACACCAACTGAGAAGGCCGATCAGTGCAATGAAACCCGCCCACCAAAACGCCAAGTGGGCTTTGAGGACCAGAGGAAGGAGGTTCAATGTCTGTTTCTATGGAAACCCACATGCATGCCAGTTGGTGAAAGCCGCTATTGGTAGAACCGTTTGTTACGGTGTGGGGATCACGATGGCTACATCTGTTTTATGACCCCTGGTAGGTGGGCTCCCAAGTTGTAGGGGTCAACAAGGAGAAGGGAGGAAAAGTCAGGGGGGAAGGGGGGAGGTGGCATAAGGTATAGTCCGGCCTCTGTCTATTTTATCGTTGTTATTATTATTATTACTATTATTATTATTATTATTATTATTGAGCAGTTCTTTGCATTATCATAATAATGTGTAACGTTGAAAATTTACAAATGTTTCCCATAAAAATAGCATGTCGATGAAGAATACCTAATTGAATATAAGGTGGGAAAACATGCACCGGTATTCTGCCTCTCCAGACAATTACTGGCTGATAAAGTAACAAAGTTATCCAGAAAAATAAGATTCCTGCAGCAGAACTTGGAAGATTATAAAGACATTTTTGCACCTGTGTGTGATACACTGACCTGCCAGGACCACTTAGGACCCCCTTAGCAGGCATAATGTGCTGATGAAAAGCCTAAGGAGCTGGTCACTGTGTGCCTGACACGCTGGTGGCTCGAGTATGTCCCTAAATGATCGAATGAGTCAGAACATTGTGCTGCTGCTGTGTGAAAGTGAACAACAAGTCAGTTCTACTCTAGGCGGAAGGTTCTGGCTAATTATCCTGCCATACAATACGGGTTTGGAGATATCGGTTGGCCATTTTCTGCATCTGATTAAACTGTCCTTGAGAATCCTGATTTTCGTACAGGAGGTGAGGAGGCTGCAAGGGACCTAGGATGGTAAATGTATGTGAGTAGTGTGAGGGATGCAGAGCTGCAGGAGTGGGAGGGGATGTGCTCAGAGTATATTGAAGGGTAATCATACTTAAAGGGAGCCTTAACTGAGAGGGATATAGATGTTTCCTGTTAAACAATACCAGTTGCCTGGCAGTCCTGCTGATCTCTTTGGCTGCAGTTATGTCTGAATCATACACCTGAAACAAGCATACAGGTAATCCAGTCTGACTTCAGTCAGAGCACCTGATCTGCTGCATGCTTGTTGAGGGGCTATGGCTAAAAGTATTAGAGACACAGGATCAGCAGGAGAGTCAGGCAACTGGTATTATTTTAAAAGGAAAAATCCACATCCTTCTCAGTTTAGGTTCCCTTTAAAGCCAGCAAGTAATGGGGGGGGGGGGGGGGGGGGGGGAGGGGAGGGGGTGCAGCGAGTGCTTGATAAACAACTGACCTTATCTGAAACTTGAAAATGAGTTCTTCTCAGTTGGCGGGCACTGTAGGCCAGTCACCCAATAGCGCAATCTGGAAATCACTCGCAGTTTCAGAATTGAGGGAGTAACATGGTGCGTGCGCTAATTGAAAGGTGCCTGAAAATGAGGGGCGGCAGTAAGGCCGATAGTAAAATATCAGTACTAAATATAGATATTTTACTATACTATTACAATATCTCACTGTGGCCAAAGCCAACCTTACTCTCACACAGAACCCTCCCCCCTGACGCCTAACCCTTACACCTCCCCCCTCGCACAATCTACCTTCCTAATGCCTAAAACTAACCTCCCCACCCCCTCTAAAACTAACCCCCCACACGCTTTATCAACCTAGTGGCTAAAAGTACCCCCTCCTGCACACAGGGCCGGATTTGTATCTTCTAGTGCCCTAGGCCAACTGTCAATAACCGCCCCCCCCCCCCCCCCCCGTATATGCACGCATAATATTATACACCTCTCGCCCCTTTACTTGCCACCCAGTACAGTGATGTAATCTGGATTCTTTGGAGCACTCCTGGCCTTCAAACAATTCCTCCCACTCAACATGTGGATAAATGGAGCATGGGGGGGGGGGGGAGCGTCAACCTTTGTAACAGCGGTGTAAGCTACTAACTGGATGGCTGCTGACAAGCCAATTTCTGATTGTATGGCACCACAGACAAGTCAATCTCCTAATGTGGTAGGTCATTATGGCTGGTACACACAATACAACTTCCAGTCAGATCAATGGGTCGAACCGATAATTTCCAACACGTCTGATCTGCCTCAGATTGATATTGGGATACATTTTCAGACCATTACTGCACAAACTGGATCCCGTTATTAATAGAGAGCAGATCAGACTTGTCAGAAATAATTGATTCAACTCATCGATCTGACGGGAAGTTTCATCCGGTTTACCAGCCATTAGACTATGGTAGGATTAGATTGTGAGCTCCTCTGAGGATGATCAATCACATGACTATGTGTTCTGTAAAGTGCTGCAGAAGATGTCACTGCTATATAAATACACAATAGTAATATGGTAGGACATTAGATTTTTACTATGGCAGCATTAGATTGTGAGCTCCTCTGAGGACAGTTAGTGACATGACTATGTCCTCTGTAAAGTGCTGTAGAAGATGTCAGTGCTTTATAAATACATAATAATAATATGGCATGACATTATGCTATGACTATGGTAGGATTAGATTGTGAGCTCCTCTGAGGACAATCAGTGACATGACTATGTACCCTGTAATGTGCTGTAGAAGATGGCAGTGCTATATAAATACATTATAATAATATGGTAGGACATTACACTATGCCTATGGTAGGGTTAGAGTGTGAGCTCCTCTGAGGACAGTCAGTGACTATGTACTCTGTAAAGTGCTGTAGAAGATGTCAGTGCTATATAAATACATAATAATAATAATAATAATAATAATAATAATAATATGGTAGGACATTACACTATGACTATGGTAGGATTAGATTGTGAGCTCCTCTGAGGACAGTCAGTGACATGACTATGTACTCTGTAAAGTGCTGCCGAAAATGTCAGTGCTATATAAATACATAATAATATGATAGGACATTACACTCTAAGTATGGTAAGGGTTAGATTGTGAGCTCATCTGAGGACAATTGGCATGACTCTGCAAAGGGCTACATAAGATGTCAACACTACATTACAAGTCAGTGCGAGCCGTCTGCACCTGCGTGGTAGCACGAGCATGGTCATGCTCAGCTTTTTTGCCAGTGCCCGAGCAGTTTTGCTACTGTACAGAAGCACTGCAGCTCCACTTCGAAGGGAACCAGCGCTGGATCGGCCCGGCACCAGAGGACAAGAAAAGCCTCTTTAGGATCCAGAGGCTTCCTCCTCCTTATGTTAGTATCCAAATGTGCCCCTCGCAAGCCTCATAGGTTCACTCTAAATGTTGTAGAGAGTGAAAGAGGGAACGATAGAAGTGGGGAGAGATAGGGAGAGAACAAAATAGTGGAGAAAGGGTGGTGACAGGCTATATGGGGTGGGCAGGGAAGAGAGAACACAAGAAGGCAAGATTGCAAAAAGTAGATTTGAGGGGACAATTATGGCAAAAAAAGGTTAGCAAAGGAAAGGGAGAGTGAGAGAGGGAAGGAATGAAACAAAATACCTGTAGAGGAAAGGAGAGAAAGTGAAAAGAGAAGAGGGGGTGGGGGACAGACAGTGAGAGCAGATATCAAGGCAGTTTCTTAGCTGTTGCTAAAGGTTTCTTTCTCCCCCAAACACAAAATTGAAAGGAAAGGGGAGATAAGGACGTGAGAGATTAGAAGGAAGGTAAACAGATAGAAGAGAGCACAAGATAGGATAGGAAAAGAGAGGGATAGTGAAGAAAAGTGGAGGAGGAAGGGAGATTTTCACATGGAAACAGAATAAGCAATAAATCAGCCAGGCTGAGACAAAAGCATTCAGCTGCAGCTGCCAAGTCAGCTACGGACAGTATATTGCAGCTGTTCGTTTACTTACTTGTCCCAGCCCGGCCATCTCTAGTGTGAAGCCTCCGTCCCCATAGCTCCCTAGACACTGATCCCTGGGTGGCCGCCGTTGTCCTAATCAATCTTGCTAATTTTTTACCAGCAATGATTGCTGATGAGCTGTGTCGCTGCCCGAGGCTCACTCCCGTGCACAGTACTCTCAGCCCAATGTTGCCCAGATATTTCGTAAACAGTCCTCCTTGCCGCCACTAGTCTCCAGCCAATGAAAAATCATAGTGCTGGCCAAGCCACATCCCCCAAGCCACGCTATTGGTTGCCTCTCAGCATCTGAGCGCCGTGATTGGCTGCCGTGCTCTGCCACTCGCAATGCTGAAGGAGAGGAGAGAGCAGCTCTGTCCGGAGTCGGATCCGCAAATACAGAACATCTTCAATTAGGCAGCAGCACAGGTCAGGTTCAGCACAGTCCGAGTCCAGCCTGCCCATTGCCGCCGGCTGCCAGCCGATGCCTGAATTGATGCAAACTTTTAATGCAGGGCGGCCGGTGGCACTGAATGGACTCTGCTGCAAGAATGTGTTTAAGGAGGGAGGGGAGTAGAAAGGAGGGGACAGGGAGAGAGCGTGCAGGCTGAAACTGGCGGCTGGGAGAGCCGCGGGCAGGCATAAATTAATCAGGACGGGCGTCCATTGTTGCTGTCACTCTCTGCCTGTCTGCACACATTTTTCTGCCCTTCAGCCGCCCTAAGCAGAGGTGAATTTCTGGCGCCCTAGGCCATGGCCTATGTGGCCTAGCCAGAAATCCGGCCCTGCCTGCACACACTACAGGGGAGGACTGGGACCTTTTGGCCTGGAGGGAAAACACAAACTAGAGGCCCATTTTCACGGCAGCCCGGGCCTAAATTACAACACACACGTGCCCCATGTGCTATACGCCAAAAGTCACATGGGAAATTCAGTAAGGACACATGAGGGACAGCGTGACAGGTACAGTATAATGCACTGGCAATGGGGGGGGGGGGGGGGGTGCACATAAAACATTTCGAGTTCCGTCGCATTCATTGTTCGTGATTATCGCACTGGATCGACCACATCAGCCCGAGATTTCCCTGCATCTCAGATCGATACTTTCAACCAATTTCCACCCAAAATCAGACAGATATTTTTCCATGGACCTGCAGGCATGCCTCTGCTCTGCATCATGCTGTTTATATATACCAACTTGACCTCCCTCTAATTACTCCGTAATTAGGCATTGATTTCCCTCGGCCAGCCCAGTGGTTCACATTGCCTTATACAAAAACATGTACCAGGCACTGTACCAGCCCTAAATCATTAAATGAGAGTCAGCCTGGGGGGAAATTGCCCCCCTTCCCCCCTGGCCAGTCCTCCCCTGACACACTACCTGCCTACTGCCTAAACTCTGCCTCCCAGCACACACTATCTACCTAATGCCTAATACTCAGGGCCGGATTTGTACTCTTTACCACCTAAGGCCACTGTCACCCGCTGCCCCCCTTCAGTATAAGTAGTGAGCTGACCCCTCCCCCCCTTCCCTCTAGTATAAGTAGTGAGCTGACCCCTCCCCCCTTCTCTCTAGTATAGGTAGCCTGTTGACCTCCTCAGTATAGGCAGCCAGATGAATCCTCCCCCCTTTCCCTTCAGTATAAGTAGCGAGCTGACCCCTCCCCCCCTTCCCTCTAGTATAGGTAGCCTGTTGACCTCCTCAGTATAGGCAGCCAGATGAATCCTCCCCCCTTTCCCTTCAGTATAAGTAGCGAGCTGATCCCTCCCCCCCTTCCCTCTAGTATAGGTAGCCAGATGACTCCTCCCCCCTTCCCTCCAGTATAGGTAGCCAGATGACTCCCATGATCCCTCCTCCCCATAGGCAAACGCAGGGGAGGGATTACAGGTGCCCAGAATACCCCCTCAGACCAGGGCCGGTGCAGTGCCTGGAGACAGGTACAAGCTGAGACAGCAGAATATCTGCAGGTATCCTGCAGCTCACAGCACTGCCCCCTTTCTTTCCCTGCTATAGTTGACTTTAGATGGAGCAGCAGTGTGTGTACAGAGCATGGAGCAGCAGTGTGTGTACAGAGAATGGAGCAGCTCTGGGGAACTTAACAGTGTCAGGTATGAGCACTTCCGTGTGCCCTGCTGTGTGAATGCTTCACTTTCCCCTTCATTACCAATGTCGGCTTTCCTCATTATTATCTGTATCCAAACTGCTCCTGATCGATCCCGTTCGGTATGGGGAGCAGGTCGGACATTTAGGAAATAATTGTCAGATCCTGTCAGTCGGACGGGAAATTGCATTATGTGTACCCTGCATGATGTCCTACCATATTATTATACTGTATTATGTGTGGCAGATGGAGACCTTTCAGGAATACCCCCTTAGAAAATCCTGGGTTTACCCATGCTCCCCACCACCCCCCTTTCAGTATAGGTAGCCAGCTCACCTTCACACCGCAGCAGCCATCAGTGTCACTCATTTCTCCGCTTGTCTCCAGTACAGAAGCTTCCTCTTCCCCTCCGTCTCCAATGCTGCCCAAGTCCATAGCCGCCGGCCACAATGCAAACGTGCACAGAGAGCAAGGTGACTGCTGCACAGGCCGCTGGCAGCAGACCACTGCGCTCACCTGATCTCCCTGCATTACAGCATTTGTAAGCTTGCAAATGCTGCACCAGTTTAGCCTGCTGCTTTGGTGCCCTAGGCCATGGCCTATGTGGCCTTGGCCTGAATCCAGCTTTGCTAAAACTAAATCCCCCCCACACACATATACTACCTCGCATCGCGGCTAGTGTGTGGGGATGGGTTCGCTGTTAGGTTACCTCCAACACACATTAGCCCCCCTACACACATTAGCCACCGTGTGATGCGAGGATCGCATTGCATCCTCAGAAACAGTAAAGTGAAATATCAGGCACCACAAAATATCGACATTTGGCTGCTCATGGTGCTCGGTATATATTGGGCACTATATCAGCGCCTGCTATTTACCAGATGCCAAAATACCAATATTTTCTATTACGGCCCACGGTGGCACCCAATTACTTAGTCCACTTGCCACATGCACCCTTTTCTCCTGTTTCCTATCGTCATTTTCTCTGTGATTCCCAGAGTGAGGGAGATTTGGCCCTCGTTGCCGTGCACAACTCTTTTTCTTCTAAGTTAGCCAATAAATGGCTCATCCTGCTTCAAATCTTCTTGCTGTTACTGATGGCTAAAACATTGCTGAGTACAGCGATCTTCTCCCCGCCGCGGTTCACTTTCACTTCACGCAGTTGGGGCTTGATTCACTAAACCGTGATCACTCATATCACGGCCGTTTTTGCGCACATGCCGCACACGTCCTCATTCATGCTCCCGTCGCCAGAAATATTCTCATACTGCGCCTACGCAGGGCGCTCCAGGCTTCGGGAAGCCGTACGAGGATGCGCTTGGCCAGGGCGCAGTGGGCGTCCACTTAGAAGTCAGCTTCCACTGCGTGAAAAAAATTAAGCCGCGGCGGGGGAACGGAGGGTCGGTCCAGGACGGCGTGGGCACAGGACATCTGCAGGGGGCGTGCAGAAGCCCCAGGTAAGTGACAGCGAGGGCACAGGGTGGCTGCAGGGGGTGTGTAGAAGCCCCAGGGAAGTGTCAGCGAGGGCACAGGGCGGCTGCAGGGGGCGTGCAGAAGCCCCAGGTAAGTGACAGCGAGGGCACAGGGTGGCTGCAGGGGGTGTGTAGAAGCCCCAGGGAAGTGTCAGCGAGGGCACAGGGTGGCTGCAGGGGGCGTGCAGAAGCCCCAGGTAAGTGACAGCGAGGGCACAGGGCGGCTGCAGGGGGCGTGCAGAAGCCCCAGGTAAGTGACAGCGAGGGCACAGGGTGGCTGCAGGGGGTGTGTAGAAGCCCCAGGGAAGTGTCAGCGAGGGCACAGGGCGGCTGCAGGGGGCGTGCAGAAGCCCCAGGTAAGTGACAGCGAGGGCACAGGACATCTGCAGGGGGCGTGCAGAAGCCCCAGGTAAGTGACAGCGAGGGCACAGGGTGGCTGCAGGGGGCGTGCAGAAGCCCCAGGTAAGTGACAGCGAGGGCACAGGACATCTGCAGGGGGCGTGCAGAAGCCCCAGGTAAGTGACAGCGAGGGCACAGGGTGGCTGCAGGGGGCGTGCAGAAGCCCCAGGTAAGTGACAGCGAGGGCACAGGGCGGCTGCAGGGGGCGTGCAGAAGCCCCAGGTAAGTGACAGCGAGGGCACAGGACATCTGCAGGGGGCGTGCAGAAGCCCCAGGTAAGTGACAGCGAGGGCACAGGGTGGCTGCAGGGGGCGTGCAGAAGCCCCAGGTAAGTGACAGCGAGGGCACAGGACATCTGCAGGGGGTGTGCAGAAGCCCCAGGTAAGTGACAGCGAGGGCACAGGACATCTGCAGGGGGCGTGCAGAAGCCCCAGGTAAGTGACAGCGAGGGCACAGGGTGGCTGCAGGGGGTGTGTAGAAGCCCCAGGGAAGTGTCAGCGAGGGCACAGGGCGGCTGCAGGGGGCTGGTAGAAGCCCCAGGTAAGTGACAGCGAGGGCACAGGGTGGCTGCAGGGGGCGTGCAGAAGCCCCAGGTAAGTGACAGCGAGGGCACAGGGTGGCTGCAGGGGGTGTGTAGAAGCCCCAGGTAAGTGACAGCGAGGGCACAGGGCGGCTGCAGGGGGCTGGTAGAAGCCCCAGGTAAGTGACAGCGAGGGCACAGGGTGGCTGCAGGGGGCGTGCAGAAGCCCCAGGTAAGTGACAGCGAGGGCACAGGGTGGCTGCAGGGGGTGTGCAGAAGCCCCAGGTAAGTGACAGCGAGGGCACAGGACATTTGCAGGGGGTGTGCAGAAGCCCCAGGTAAGTGACAGCGAGGGCACAGGGCGGCTGCAGGGGGTGTGTAGAAGCCCCAGGTAAGTGACAGCGAGGGCACAGGGCGGCTGCAGGGGGCGTGCAGAAGCCCCAGGTAAGTGACAGCGAGGGCACAGGACATCTGCAGGGGGCGTGCAGAAGCCCCAGGTAAGTGACAGCGAGGGCACAGGGTGGCTGCAGGGGGTGTGTAGAAGCCCCAGGTAAGTGACAGCGAGGGCACAGGGCGGCTGCAGGGGGCGTGCAGAAGCCCCAGGTAAGTGACAGCGAGGGCACAGGACATCTGCAGGGGGCGTGCAGAAGCCCCAGGTAAGTGACAGCGAGGGCACAGGGTGGCTGCAGGGGGCGTGCAGAAGCCCCAGGTAAGTGACAGCGAGGGCACAGGACATCTGCAGGGGGCGTGCAGAAGCCCCAGGTAAGTGACAGCGAGGGCACAGGACATCTGCAGGGGGCGTGCAGAAGCCCCAGGTAAGTGACAGCGAGGGCACAGGGTGGCTGCAGGGGGCGTGCAGAAGCCCCAGGTAAGTGACAGCGAGGGCACAGGGCGGCTGCAGGGGGTGTGCAGAAGCCCCAGGTAAGTGACAGCGAGGGCACAGGGTGGCTGCAGGGGGCGTGCAGAAGCCCCAGGTAAGTGACAGCGAGGGCACAGGGTGGCTGCAGGGGGTGTGCAGAAGCCCCAGGTAAGTGACAGCGAGGGCACAGGGTGGCTGCAGGGGGTGTGCAGAAGCCCCAGGTAAGTGACAGCGACGGCACAGGGTGGCTGCAGGGGGCGTGCAGAAGCCCCAGGTAAGTGACAGCGAGGGCACAGGGTGGCTGCAGGGGGTGTGCAGAAGCCCCAGGTAAGTGACAGCGAGGGCACAGGGTGGCTGCAGGGGGTGTGCAGAAGCCCCAGGTAAGTGACAGCGAGGGCACAGGGCGGCTGCAGGGGGCGTGCAGAAGCCCTAGGTAAGTGACAGTGAGGGCACAGGGCGGCTGCAGGGGGCGTGCAGAAGCCCCAGGTAAGTGACAGCGAGGGCACAGGGAGGCTGCAGGGGGCGTGCAGAAGCCCCAGGTAAGTGACAGCGAGGGCACAGGGCGGCTGCAGGGGGCTGGTAGAAGCCTAAAGTAAGTGAAACTCTTTTTTTTCTTTAGGTATTTTCAGTTCTGCTTTAAGTCTGCACTACAA